>NC_134949.1:4454072-4545850 GCF_965638725.1 Aptenodytes patagonicus | reverse complement strand
GACTCAACTACTTCCCTGGGCAGCCTGTTCCAATGTTTAACCACTCAATTATATTATAACAGTGTCCATATTAATTTCACTTATATTTATCTCATAACATAAGTTGTGCTTTTCTTTTGGATTTTCATTTGGAAGTGATGGGAAAAAGTGGGGTGCTCATAGAATAGATTCACATACGAACTCTTTTGAATGGTGGAAGAGACTTTTCATTGCTCCTATCCGATTTGCCATATAGATATGGGATAAATTCACCTCAGCACTGAGCCCGAGTTGCTTAAATGAAGCACAGATTTCAGAAAGATATCTAACCCTGTTATGGAGAAACATGAGATGAGAAGAAAAAAAATACTTTATCAATTTAGCAATTTGTCCTCAAGCCGATCTCACTGACTAAAACACAAGTGAAATTTGTGAGGCTTCATTTTCCAACTGTGGCTTTTTCTTATGCCTTTCTTTGCTGGATTACAGATGCCTTTAGAACTAGAAGACCTTTTTTCATCGCAATCAAGTTCACCTGAGGACCTGCTAAGAAGAATAAGTCCTCCAGACTCTGACGGTCTGGGATAAGGGCTACTGCAACTGCAAGAAGTACAGTTACATTATTTTTTCATTCTTGGCCAAGGTTCGATCTAAGTTGTAGTGGCTAGAGGCAAGGTTAATTATCTCCGTGTGTTCAATGAAAAGAATCCATTGGAAGACCGTCACTCCCTTGGCATATGACTTCTTTTTCACTCTGTAGTACCATGAGGTCTTTTGTTCCATTTCACTTTACAGTCTCCCCATTGAGGAGCTGTGATTTACTGGCACAGGCAAACACAATATGAATAAAGCCTTTATGCTTTCTCATCTGAGATGTAACTGAAATGTTTGATATGGTGCTTAGAAAGTCTACATTTTCGCTCTAGATCACCCAACAGAATGTTCCCATAAAGTGCTAGAATGTTATTTAAGGTGAGTCAGTACAAAAAGAAAGCCAAGTATCCCGGAGGTGTGGTGGGGGGAAATGCAAAAGGGGAACGGGGAAGGGGGGAGAGAGGAGAGGAGAGGAGAGGAGAGGAGAGGAGAGGAGAGGAGAGGAGAGGAGAGGAGAGGAGAGGAGAGGAGAGGAGAGGAGAGGAGAGGAGAGGAGAGGAGAGGAGAGGAGAGGAGAGGAGAGGAGAGGAGAGGAGAGGAGAGGAGAGGGGAGGGGAGGTGGAGGGGAGGGGAGGGGAGGGGAGGGGAGAAGAAAGAAGAGAAGAGAAGAGAAGAGAAGAGAAGAGAAGAGAAGAGAAGAGAAGAGAAGAGAAGAGAAGAGAAGAGAAGAGAAGAGAAGAGAAGAGAAGAGAAGAGAAGAGAAGAGAAGAGAAGAGAAGAGAAGAGAAGAGAAGAGAAGAGAAGAGAAGAGAAGAGAAGAGAAGAGAAGAGAAGAGAAGAGAAGAGGAGAGAGAAGAGGTCAGGTCTGGAGATCCAGGGAAAAGGATACCTCTGTCCATTTCAGATTGGAAATGTACTGGAAAAACACTGATCAGAGAAATGAAAGTGTTACATACAGATCTGCCATGCAAACTTTGGGAAGAGTATCTGAAGAGCAAGAATATGGGTTAATTTTGAGAGAAGAGAAGGAAGACAAATGGCAGCACCAGCAAAGAAGGATTTTGAGAACATCCAATGAAGATTTAGAAAACAAGTTCATATCCTTGCTTTAGGCTGCTGTTTCTTATCAGCAGCCTGAGAGCTAGAGATGGGAACTAGAAATTATACCAGCTATCTAAAAGTGAGTTGGAAACTCACAGTAGAGCAGAGTGACCTTCCAAAAGATGTAGATTTGCTGTTCAAGCTGTATCCATTAGCAGAACCAAAGGGGGCTTCCATTCAGAGCCAGATCCTGACCTGTGGCAGGTCCACTTGCAAAGGTTACTCCTGGACCTGTGTTTTAGATCTGCTCTGCACAGAGCTTTTGTAATTCACAGGCCACACACATCTCTGGGAACACAACTTGTGTCGAGCCAGAGTGAACCTAAGCAGGCTTGCTTCCATCAGGCACTGGCCTCAGTAAGCAGAAGGCCCTAAACTCTGTGAATCCATGTGTCTTTGGAAGAAACAGTGAGACAACAACCTGCTGAAACTAAATATTTGACTTGGAATCACACAACCAACCTATTGCAGCCACACCCAGCATACCCACATGAAGACAAATTTGCTCGAAAGGAATAATGGAGGATTGTTCCCACCCTCGCCATCAGAAAGTCAGGAAGGTCTGTTTTGTTTTATACCATTTTGTTTCTTCCCAAAGGAACTGAGTTACAATAACTCAGGTAGCCTAGAAGGAGTTCAGCAAAACACAGAAGGACTTCTGATATTAGCCAGTCCTCAGACCAGATATTACCTTACAGCATTTTCCTGAGAATATGATAGTTTAGTTTAAAAGCATAGAGACACTGAGGTTTATTCTGAATATATCTTAAATATAATCCATCCTGTAGCACAGGAAAAAAGTCTTTAAGGGTTATAAAGACATAATCCTTGGGGTCTTTTGGCATAAATACCTGCTACACAGATTCCACCACCCTCCTCAGAAGCACCTGATACTGGACAACAGAAATGATAGGATACCAAATATTTAATATTGTCTATATTCTGGCATATTGACCCAAGCTGATTTATGCCTGTGCAAACACATTAGGACTACAGGAGATGCTGGGTTTTGCAGTCAATGTACTGATCTCTTTTCTATCCTCATTTGTAGCTTGACCTTTAGCGAGTCACTACCTTGTTCTGTGCTGTAGTGTCCCCATCTCTACAACAGGGACCTGACTTTCTATGGAGATCATTTCAGACTCACAGCTAATCAAAATGAACATTACTAATATTGTTCCCTGGCATCTCTTTTTTTCTCCCCACAAAGAACCCGACCTGTGAGGACTTTCCAAACTATATTCTCAACCTTTGAAGACTTTCCTTGGCAAAATTGTTATCAAGAATGAAGAAAGTTTTTCCACATAGAAAAATAAAACAGCTTTCCAGTTTGAATGCAGGTGAGGAAAGTGGCTGTGATTAGAGCAGTGAGCAAAGTTCATTCAGGAGCATCAAAGATGGCCAAAAGGGATTGAAGAATGAAGTAGAAACATCCTTAAAAAATTCAGAATGGATACAGAAAGTGCACAGAAAGGAGCTGAGAGGTGGAGGTAATGACAGTATTGGAGGAAGGAAGGAAGGAAGGAAGGAAGGAAGGAAGGAAGGAAGGAAGGAAGGAAGGAAGGAAGGAAGGAAGGAAGGAAGGAAGGAAGGAAGGAAGGAAGGAAGGAAGGAAGGAAGGAAGGAAGGAAGGAAGGAAGGAAGGAAGGAAGGAAGGAAGGAAGGAAGGAAGGAAGGAAGGAAGGAAAAAAATTACTGTATTCTCTCTTTCATTTAAGTTCCATTTTCCCGATGACCACATTCATGGAGTTACTGAAAGACTGTATCAGATGAATAACAAGTATGCTGTTGCCAGAAGTAAATGTCCAGCACATCTGTTAACGCAGATTGGGCTGGACAACAACAGCAGGAGAAAAAAAACAGCTGTCTTGGAAATAGCAAAGACTTTTGAGAAGTCAAAGACCTCTGTTAGGAATATACTTTGTGTAAGACAATGTACAAAGTTCTCTTACGTTACATAAACTGTCCACTGTGCAAAACATCGATTTGTGCAATGAACTACAGATTTTGCTTTGCCTATTAAAAGGATGACCTTTTGTGTTCTCTGTGGATATTACAGATACACAATAGTATATATATGTATAAGAGATGGCTATTATATATGAAGTCTGGATGCCTGTAACATACAGATCAAACCTGTGATGTACACATCGATATGTAATTTGAATTTACCTTCAGAATATCTTATCATTCTGAGACACAGCATCAATGTCTCCAGAACCCAGGGGACCCCACCATGTTTTGATGGAGTCACTTCATTATACTTTGGTGTCTTGCGGACAAAAGACTGGGCTGGGGACAGGGGGAAGAATGGGCCCACTGAGGATTCCCAGAAGTGTGGTATATTATCTCTGATAGAAGCACACTGCTTCCTTGAACTTAAAAGCTTTAAGAAAAGAAATAAAAATCAATTCATCCTGGAAGAACTAATAATAAGGGGCAAATCTGTTCTTTCTGGTACTGTTTCTGTGGTACATGTGTCCCAGGTACATTTCTGTGTCATTCCTGGAGTGTGAAATTGAGAGCATCGAGCTATTAGTTTCATGGCTTGTGTATCAGGAAAGGGATGAAAGCTGTCTGATAACTGCCCAGAAAATTGGCCTCTGTCGCTATGTGTTTGTTTGGAGAGAGGAATTTAAAAAAAGAAAAAAAAAAATTCCAGACTACCAATGAAATAAAAGCTTAAAATCAAGAGGCACTCACTGCTAATGAGGGTGAAACACACTCATTTCATTCTCCCACAGCAGTAGGGGTTTGGAAATGTGAGTGAGACCTGAGCATCTTTGGAAACAAAGGAGTGGGAAAAATAAGGAGGGAGGAGGAGGGAAGTGATAACTGGGGAAAGGAAAAAATCCTGTGAGAGTTAAACCCAGGTTGGCCGACAAAGAAAGGCTGTCCACTGATGTGGTCCTACAAGGTTCACTGTAGGATGCATGTTTTTTTTCCACTGAGACACAGGAGGCAGTGGTCCCAGCTCTGCCCTCTGCCACACCACCCAGTGATTTAATACAAGAGACAAGAAATGACCTACTGGCCTGCAAGGGGTTTTGTTTTCAGAAGAAAGTACTTCAGATGCTGACTTGTATTTCCCGTCGAAACGGAAGCGTTGAAGTGTGAGTAACTCAGCTCTGGGTGGATCATGAAATGCCTCTGTCAGAGGTGTGGAGGGGTCCAGAAATCAGAGATATTATAGCCCCTGGCTGGACCAGCTCGCTCAGGGAATATACTCTACACAACAGGGGTTATACTTAGAGTCCTGCACTGCAAACCAATTTCTAAATACCACTTTGCACTGCAAAGGGCTCAGTCTCCCCAGGACACCCCAAGAGAGCTGGGTCCTGGAGCCAGCTCTCTGTGTACTTCACACAAGGAGAGGCAGACTCAGACTGTGAGTGATTTAAAATACAGAAACAACCCCAGGAGCCTGGCTAGCCTTGGCTTCTGGGCCTCCTTCAGAGCCAGGGACCTTAATGCTTGCTCTATATCCTCTGGTGCCCTAGTCTTTAATCTCTGTGGGTCTCATTTCCCCACCCATCAGATGAGGATGCCTTTGCTCTTCAGCTTATCTATTTAAGATTTAGCCCTAATGTAGCTCTATTGCCTGCCCTGGAATTAGTCTCGTTTTATGCCAGAGTTAGAAGAAGGTAATTAAACTCTATGTGTATTTGTCTAGCTGTTTATGTATATCAAACACGTAACCCTCAAGGAAAACTTGACAACTTCTGTTCTCCTGATTATCTTCTAGTCTAACTAAGGAACAAAAATGCTTTCCATTTTTCTGTCTTTCTTCTGTCTTTTATTTCTGAGTAACAGACAAAGAAAAGAGGAAATGATGACATTCATACCTTCAGAAAGGAATCCCAGGACAACTAAGCATTTCCTGCCTCAGAAATTCACCTTCTTCACAAGTTCTGTTTAAGCATCTGTATAACAGCTGTGAGTTGCCTACATAAACAGGAGAGTTGGAAGAGACAAGTATTTCCTTGGTCTTTAGCAGTGTGGTATTAATACATGAGAAAAAAGATATCTGGTCATTTATATTGACACCTACAAAAACTGCAATCTCCCTGTTACCAAATGACAGGAAAAAAAAATGATTCTGAAATACAGCGAGTAGCAGAGAAGTGTCCTTACTCAATGCTGCTTAGTTGTTTTTGAGTCATAAATACATACTTGTAAAGATAAAAAACAGAGTCACCCTTAATTCAGCTACAAGAAACTAAACTAGATACATTTTGATTTTTGTTTTTCTATGAAAATGACTAAGAAAGAAGAAATATTTGCATCTTAAAGACTGGGTTCAGTACAGAGTAATGTTAACACAATCACCTGGAATTATTCTTATTCCCTAATGAATCTTGGCTGTGTAGTAAGTATTCATCTGACCTCAATTTCTTAAAATAGCCTGCCAAAAACAGAGACAATGACAACTGTAAGGTAACACTGGTACGTAACTACCATTAGTGTCAAGGGAAGCGATACAAACGAGGGGAGAATGAAGCTCATATTATCTTGGCTCTCATCTCCTGTCTGATAAAAAGAAACATAACTACCAGAAAGGCAAGCTACCAGCAAAAGATCTTTCCCTAGTCTAATATCCATAGTACCTTGATTAACCAGTGATGGTGGAAACAATACCAGCAGCAGAGCTGGTGAAGTATGATCCCTTTGTACTCAGCAGAGCCTTAATGAAAAGCTGGAATGACACCTCTGATCATAACATCTTTATCACTTCTCCAGCAGAAATTTGCCTCCTTCCCTGCAGACATACACATTTCCCATTGTTTATCCCCTCCAGCACTTTAAAAGCTAGATGAGAACATGGACATTACATGGAAGATTTACAGTCTTTGGTTGATCCAGTATTTAGTTATCTAGTCAAAATCAATTGTGTAGGATCTGTCTATACTTAAAGGAAGAAAGGGTCGTTCATCCTATCAGTAGGTGTTTTCCCCAGGAGAAAGAATTTCCCTACTGAAGTGTCTGAATACAGAAGCTTAATCTCCCTGCTAAAGAGCTTGACTGTGGGAGATAAATACCCTTGGACAGGTTCGTGTAGCCAGAGACTAGGAAGACACTGTATGGTTCAAAACTAGGGCCCAAATCGTTTGATTTGAACCCATATTTCATGGGTCCTCTGACTTGAATCAGTTAATCAGAGGCAGATATGAGTAGGAAAAACGTAATGATGACACTGCACAGTTTTTGTCACCAGGACAAAGGTGGTGAATTGACAGGAATTATTACTGCAGAGTAAGCAGCACATGAAACACACCATCCTACAGCAATATACAGTACCAATGTCTCAAACATGGGTACCAACACTTTTCATATGTGTTGATTAGGATTTCATGGACTTCATAATAAAATGCTGTATGTTTCATGCTAAGACATCCTAATTTCTTTTCAACCATTATTATTAGTTCTGCAACAAGTTTTCTAGAATCATTACCCATTTAGACTTTCAGGACTGGGGTTCCCTTGAGGTTGGATTTATCTCCCTGTCTTGAAGCATCTATAACACAGATGCCTACATCTAAGCTAGTCACCCTCAGTTCCCTTTACAGTCAATAGGGAGGAAGAGGCGTCTAGAGAAGGTGATTCATCTCATCCTAATATCGATATCAAACAAGTATCAGATTAATTGCTCTCTAGAGAGATCTGTTTATCTCTATTGACAACAAAAGGAGCCTAGAGTGACTAACTCAGACTTACCTGTCTATATTTTGGTTGCCTACAGTTAGCTGAGATAAATCTCAGCCAGAGCTTCCTTTGATCGAGCAATTCAACCACTATCATGAAATGAAAAGGATAAGAAGGGCAAGAGTGGATGAACGGGAAGGACAGAGTAGTTGCATGTTACCTGATCAGAAATAAACACACCAGTGGAGGGATTCATAATCTTCCACTAGCCCGAAGATATCTTGCTTTCCGTTTGTCCAGATTGGACCTGAGGGAAAGACTGTATCTGCCCTCAGGAACATGCTCATATCTTTTCATGGTAGCCTCTGTTGATAGATCAGAGCTGGGGATCCCCTGAGCTGACTGGACTCATCAAAGCCTGTCTCAGAGAGTGTGAACACCACGAATTACACCCACCTCAAGATCTAGCCCCTGACCTTCTGTTTCGTAACTTGATTGATTTACGCTTGGGGCTCAGATTTTCATTTATGATTCAGTCTCATTGTGCTGTTACTCAGATGGGGAAAAAAAAAAAAGATCTCAGAAATATGGAGGTGGAATGGGGGTTTCCCTTCCTTAGCTTGTTGTTACGCTAGTATTTGTCCCTGCCACAACTTGAGAATGATGCTGCACTGAGAGAGGATAGAGCTAGTCCTTAGCTTTGTATGCAGTTCCTAAGGGACAAACTTACAGGTCATACTGTCCAGTCTTGGACCAAAACAGATCCAAGATCAGTGAGCATATCTACCTCAAGTGCTTTTCAGCTCTCAGGGAAAATCTGCTGTTTACCCATCTTTTCTAAACCTTGATTGTTTTCTTTAATTTCTTCTCATCCTACCAGAAACAATCAAACCAAAGAACCCTCAGCCTGTGTTGACTGTTTGAAAGAGGGGAGAAGGAATAAGTCTGGCTTCAAAAAAGATTTGACAGTTGGCATGGTAATGAGCCCATTCTGACTGAAATGACCTCATTGCTGCTCATTTTTCCTGGCTACCAATCGATTTATGAACCTCTTTTAACATCTAGAGAAGTGTTAATGAATCAAGTGTTTAAAAATAACATACACCAGGAGGTTGTAAATTACAGCCCCAGCATCCTTTGAATGAATTCACATCCCACATTTCCAACACCCACCTGGTACCCATCTGCTACGACATGGGTGTTCATTCAGGGTCTGAATTTATTATCCACAAATATGTGTTTGGGGTTCCACCAAGTCTTGACTCATCAGCATCCAGCTCAGCTGTCAGTTCTGACACAGAGGAAGAAAGGGGAGAGAAAAAGGTGGTCAAGAGGGGGTGTCATTGCTTGAAGGAGAGGAAGTAAATGAAGAAGCAAGGCCAGCTCTGGCCATCCTGAAGGCAACGATGTCAAAGGAGTGGCACACAGCGGTCCATGCTGAATCAGTGCACCTCACGCATTTCAAGGTCTGTCTTGAGCAACCAATCGGATCACGTACTGCTTAGTGTGGTTAACTAAAGCACTGCCACTGATAACATGTTTGGTACGGACTGTTTGCAGGAGCCAAAATCTGTAGAGTTCGTTCTTAGTCTGGAATTCAGTTTGCCCGGCTGTCAGCTATGGAAACCTCAGAAGCAGAGGTCAGCTCACAGACTGAGATGCCAGTAACCTGATATTGTGGCAGAAAAGAATAAATGTTTTTCTGGACATCAACATGCGTGTTGTGTGTAACTTAAAGAGGCAAGCTACACAACCGTACTTAGGATGCTAGACTTGGGCTTCTGTGTTCAGGCTGAGCATCATTCTTTAAAAATAATGCTGACAAACTGGAATGAGTCAAGAGGAGAATGACAAGAAAGGTTAAAAGTTAAGAGAATGTGACCCATTAACAAAGGCTGATGGGGCTGGGTTTCTAAGGCTGAGAGTGGTCATCTCACGTATTCCCCCTGTAGTTGTGACAAGGAGCAGTAAGTATATGTTTGAGCTGGGTTTAAATAAACTAGCTCAGACAGTCTGAGCACAACAATGTGGATCGCATCTACTTCACCCTGCTTCTCAGAGGACTTTTCAGGAAGCAAGTTTTGTATTGCCACAATAAACAACAGCCAGTATCATACTTGAAAGCTAACCCAGGTACACTTATCCTTCTCTTCCATCAAACTAAACAAACCTTATGGACTCAGCCCAGCCAAAAGTAAAGATAAATCAGGACTGGAAAACTATTCTGCAGGACTCCTGGGAACGATCAAGTCAATCCTTCTTCTAATGATGTCAATGGCAAAGCTCGCACTGACTGAGGTGGCAAGGAACTAGGCTTTAAATCTCTTTAATTAGAATATAAGAGTAATTTTTGTTAACACTTTGCTGAGTGGTGTATACATATACAAAAATATCTACTTCTTACTGAAGCGGTTGGGTTCTCATTCAGAACCAACACACTGGCACTTAGGAAAGCAGGCTACACTAGAAATGTTATCAAGGGGAAAAAAAAAACCAACCCTGTGGAAACAGCTGTATTTTGTGATTTCGTGATAATTAAACTCCTTATCTCTTGGCCGAAAAAACTAGTGCTTTTCCTCCCACCAGGCACTATGTCCATTTCTTCCAGCGTCTTCTCCTTTTGTTCCATCATAAAATTGAATGGTAATCAATGAGTTGAAACAAAAGGTCATCTCACGCTCACCTGAGTCTTCACTTCTGGCCACAGAAAACAGCTTATGCTACTGAATTATCCAGAGGATCTAGGATTATGTATGAATGAGTGAGGAGCACCTTGCCATTAGGGTAACACCACCATCTCAAAACATGAGAGCCATCAATTCTTACCTGAAAAGCTCCTGGTTTCAGACTGTGAGCAAAACTTTTCTATTTCGTCAAAAAAGAAAGAACCATTCCTAAAACAAAAAAACACAGCAGTCCTATGAAAACCAGGAGGGACTAGATTTCATGCAAAGTGTCATAACAGATTTTGTTTCTGCCCAAAGGTAACCTTCTGCTTTCACACAGGTAGATGCAAACGCTGAAAAGTTCTCTCAATTTTCATGACTTTACTACAGATTTACAGGACTGGATTTAACTCATTGTGTTATTAATTTTTAATCCAAACCACCTCTTAGTAAAATAAACGCATTGAAAGGCTCACTGTGGGACCAATAGCACCTGTCAACCAAAGGGGTTTGCTGAAGAGTGAAAAAAGGGACTTACATTTTTAACTAAAGTCGTCAAAATTTAAGTCTTTGGTTAAAATGCCAAAATATCTTCGATAACACATTTACACACCTATAAAAACAAAAGTTCACTCAAAAATTCCAATAAATGGTCCTTAGGTTGTTTAAGAGCCATACAGCTGCAAAAACATCAAATATGTCTCTGATAGATTTTAAAGCAACAGTCAAAGAAAATTCTTGTATACAACTTTAAACTCCATTTTATTTTATTCTTTTAAATTTGAACTTATTAAATAAAAAGCAAATGTTTGGACTTGCAAGGAGAGACATCACTCTGTCTTCAGTCTGAAGTTTCCATGTAGATCCCAAGATGTGCCCAACAGAATTTCTTCTTTAGCTAAACAAATATGGGACAGAAAGAAAGAAGGAATAAAAAAGGAAAAATAATTGTGGGTGAAAATGGCCCAAAATCACATCCTCATCTGATGTAAATCTGCCTAGTACTAATGAAGTGTGCAGGGTTACATCAGCTGAGGGATTAATCCAGGTCTCACACTGAATGCAAAATGAAAGCTGAGAAATGCCAAATGCCATCATGATATGAACACACCGAGAAAATAAAAAGGTAAACTGGAATAATGAGGGAAATCAGCCCTCCACATTAAACAAGGCCCCATCATACACTCGGTGAAATCCAAGTCAAATAATGGATTCCCAAACAGCTTGTTAGGAGTACAACGATTTTCCAAATGTTTACATTCATATTTTACTGGACAATGTACGGCCTGAGTTTCTATTAAGCCATTATTACATTTTGCAGACGTCATTTTGACACATTTTTGAACAGGCTGGAAGCCCTTGTTTATTCAGCTTTCCCCTTGGGCACTTCAAGAAGTTATTCTCCTGTAATTCCAGTTCTGCTTCACCTAGGTATACCTTTAACAGTCCTTGTTTTGTTATTAACTCAATGACTGACTGACAGAGGCGACTGGATTTTGAAACCTTGCCATCAAAGCCGCTCCGTCAACACAGTGGTGACATAAGAGTCCATAAAAGGGAAGTTTAAAGGGAACAAAAGACTTTTCAAGCAGGGGGGGAAAAACCTGCTGGGACCTTCAAAACTAACTTCTTGCCAAAAGAACAAAAAAAAAAGTTGTAGGTAGGCTACCAAAAAACCCAGCGACCATCTGTGTTCCCACATCAGCCATACATTTTCTGTTCTTGGTGCTTCTTTGTGTATAATAGCTACAGACAGACCATCAAAGAGCACCTGTCTTCTGTAGACCTCAGTCAGATTAAACTTCATGGTGTTTAAAGCATTGACAATCATCCAGAGGACTTACTGTCATCAATAATAGCTCAGATAGACTTACTGTACAAGCAGGCTGTCTGGAATAGATGAAGACAAAATAATAAAGTGTCGCTTAGGGTTATAAGAGTTGAACTAATTTCAGCATGTGTACACAAAAAAAAAAGTCTTGTTGAAGACAAAGCCAAGAACAAAACAAAATAATGGCCATATCATGTGAAACCAAAGATCTAGCTGGTGTTAACCCTGCCTTCAGCAAAGTTCAACAGTAAATGCCAAGCATAAGATATGAGCATAGGAACAGGAGAAGTAGAGACCTATATTCTTAGAAGACTCTTTTCTACGCTTCTAACAAACTGTGGTTCAAGGACCTCCCTACCTAGAAGTGAGGTCTTTACATTAAATAACCTCAGAAGGATTTCTCTTTGATGCAGCTACCATCTGCAAGATCCTGTGGAGGAGACTCCCCTAGTTTAGCCTCATGTTGTAAGAGTAACCTTCTCTTTTTGTTTGTCTTGTGGTTGGGACTAGCTAGTTTCATTTGATGCACTCTACTTCTTTTATTGGAAAGAAGAGAGAAAAAACATTCCCCATTTGCCTTCTCAATGAATGGAGAAGGAACCTCTGTCATGTCATCTCTTCTGAAGGGTGAACAGTTTTAGTCTGTTAGTCATTCCTTGTACAGAAACTGTTTTCTGATCTTCTATCTACTTTTTCCAGTTCTATCATATCTTCTTTGAAACGAGGAAAACCAGCACTGCACACAATATTCAAAGTGTGGGAGCATTATGGATTTATTCAGAGATATAGTGATATTTTCTAGTTTGTTCTCTATTCCTTTCTTAGTAGGTACCAAAACCTAATTTACTTTTTTACCTCTATCAAACATTGATCTGATGTTTCCATCAAAATATAACTCCAAGATTTATATTCCTGAGTAATAAAAATCAGTTTCAAGGTGGAACTTGAATATAAATTCTCATCATATCCCAAGACCCAGATCTAAATGCAGCTCTGAATTTCACAGAGGAACCATCTCTGCCTCCAGAGACAGAAAACCAAAATCCCAGATACAAAGCTCAACAAATTAGCGACCATATGCAAGACCTGCAGAGCTCCAGATCTTGGTTTGAAGGCTCTTGTCAATATTTAAAGAGTATTACTGCTTGCCTGTTGTAAGCTAAGACACAGAATTAATGTTCACCTAAGCCTGCCAAAATATGTATTTCCCCTCAACAATATATAAGCAGAAATTGCCTAAAGTTTCAGAGTGTACAAGTAACCTTTTACTTATATTTGTAATCCCCTCTGAGCAAAGTCATAGAGAGAAGCTTCTGATTGATCTTCTTCCACAGGAAGATTCCAGCCTCCAGAAAGAATCCTTAGAGCCTATCCCCTCCCATGCTACAAACTCTGGGCTCAGTTATCATTCACACTACATCCTTTTTGGTATATGTGTGTAAGAAGGACTTGGAGTGGGTGTAAACCTAATGGAATATTTTCCTTTCAGACTGAAGACTGTGCAAGGCAGAACTTAGGAGCAGCTAAAACAGGGCATTTTAATGTTTTGGGGTTTTTTCTGGACTACATAGCAATACTTATTCTTTAGAAAAAGACCCTGGATAAATAAAACACTTTGATTTTATGTGCCATCAAGCCTCTTCAAGAGTAGGTGTAACATTTCCCTTACCATTGTTTAAGAGATTAGGAAGAAACTAGCTCCTTACATTATAATACATTTTACTCTAAAATTGGTCAAGATTTGCTGATTCAAGTGGAATAAGCTTATAAGTGGAACTATCTTGGATACTGCATATTCATTTTGATATCAAGGCAGAAAGATAAAGATGGCAAAAGACCCTGAAACATGGATTAAAAGGGCTAAGATCAGAAGTAGGCTTCATGTGGCCAAAAGAAAATGTCTACAGCATAAATATCTACAGCTGACCTAGAGTCCTTAGACTCCCTAGTAAGTCAGTGAAGAGAATTAGGCACTTCCAGGCTGCAATTCATTTCATCATCCTAAATGAGGAATCTAAAATTAGTGATATGAATCATGCTCTAAAAATTACTATTTTTTATCCAGTCTATATAAAGAATCTGAGGGTGATGAGCTCAGATGAGGACCTCCACACAGTAAATATTTTAAGTTAGTTGGGATGATTCCAGTTTCTCTTTCTGTGCTCACTTAAAATATTTTAGATCAGCACTATCCTGACTAAAGGAGTTACACAAATAAAATATTCATGAAAGACAGTGTGGTGACATCCCTCTAAGTCATTGGAATTGTTGTCATTGACTTTAAAGGGACATGAGTTTTGCCTAGGATGGAGCCTCTCCCTCCTCAGTGTAGCTGTCTAAAAGTTCAATATTAAGCAAAACTAGTTATCAAGATCCCTATGGAGTCAATGGAGAGGCACAGACCTGTTTTTAGTCCTTCTCTACTGAAAAGCTGTCAAAGGTAAGTGCAATGAATATGCAACTGCTAGTGCCCATCTCTCCCCACCGACCACAGTGGGAATCCAGAGAACTAGTTTAGACCAGACTCATAATTTTTAGAAATCTAAAGTTAATTGCGACGAATCCATACCTCGTCTCTGTTTGTCACTGCATTTCTTCTTTATTCTAATTTTAGAGAAAATACAGTAATAACAGTTGTAATATTTGAAAAAGAAGTGGAAAATGTTTCTCTTTTTCCATTGATTTAAAGTGTTTGAAACGAAAACAAAAAACTCTATAACTGCTAATTTATGCCATGTTTCCCACTGGGGTAGAATGTCACCCATCAAAGATACTCTCGTTTCAAGTGACCTTTAAAACTCTTTGTCATAAATAACATCCCATCCCAGTGCAGCGCCTGGTTCAGAAAGCTTGATTAGACATGTACACCTCTACAAATCACTCCCCCTTCTTCTCTAAGTCATGAACACATTTAAAGAGCTCTGCTTAAGAAAGAAGTATGACCAAGCTGCAAGACAGATCTTCCTTTTTTTGCTAATTTTTTTCCTGCTTTATTCGTGTAAGTTTGGAACAAAACCTGGAGGATAACATACACTCCATGTAATATTTAGTCATTTTGTCTTCTCCCTTCACAGGTAATATATTCAGCAAGGCATTTCTTCCCCATATTCAGCCTATCTTTCTCCGTCTTTTAAAGTTCAATATTTTCACCAAATCTTAAAGTATTTTATTCCCCTAAATTCAGTAGCAAAACTAAAGTTCCCTCAGGAGTTCTTGGGACATTATGAAACTTTTTATTATTTTTATTTTATGAATATACTTCATTTAGTATGCTGATGTATTTCAAGATAAATTTCAAGGTTTGGTGCAGAGAGGGAAGAGGGGAGTATCACTGTAAGAGTGCAGTTTTTACTGCACTTTACTAAGATAAGTATTTTCCTTTTTTTTTTTCAGTAGGAAGGCTTGTCAGCCCATCCTAAAGGCTGTTGCTCTAAATTCATAGAAAACATTTTTAAGGACACTAATTTCCTTTCTGTAAGCTCCTCAAGAGAAAATGAAAACCGACAAACAAAAAAAAATGAGAGAGTTCAATAAGAAGCAATACATAAATGATGAGTGAATTTAGCTCCACAGTACCTTCCGTGAGAACGTTGTGGCATCGACCCAGAATGCTGAGGATGGAGGGTCCATTTTCAGCCTCACCACAGACATTGTTGTGTCCATTTATCTTGCCTGTCCTTTTATAAAATGAGGATAAGTGCTCTTTGGTGCTTCTCAGAACCTGAAGTTAGCAGTTTGCTCAAGTATTCTAGTGATGAAAAGCACGTGACTGTCTTAGATTTGAGCTATTCAAGGTTTTTCCATTGACGTGATCTTCTGATGGAAGATGCATGTTTTGATAATGTTGAAACATCACGATTTCCTCGGGAACCAAAATTCCAAATTTCTTCCGACTTTATTTTAGACAGATGCCAACCGACACTTTGGTCCCTAGCTCCCTTTTCAGTGGTTTCTAATAGATCAGTTAAGCAGTTGTATTCAGTGTATGAAGAGCTTGAATAATTCCTACTCAACAAGCTTAAACACAGCAGACTTTTGTTTTTACAGTTCCCTACCTAAGACAGCTCGTTTCTCTACCATTCTTGGTTAGGTGGCCATTTTTTAGTTAAGATAATCCAGAACAGACCCTTTTACAGATGGGATGACCAGCAATATCAAAAATACTTTCAATAAATGCAGAATTAAAGTGGCATTGCTCATTCCCAGGTCTGTAAGTATAAGCAACTGGAACATTATAGGCGCTGATGAAAATGATGGAAACATTTCCTTTGAGCAGATCCCATGAAGCCTCCAGTACAATGCAAGCAGCTACTTGTCCCTGAACCTTTCCATGCTTGAAATAAAGACTGAACCATCCCAGCAAAGCAGTTCCACGTTAAAATCACAATACCATCTCTACAGTCCCTACAGACTGGAAACACGCAGGGTCAAATGTGCTCGTTGGCCTTGTTTTATTACAGTCAATGGAGCAATGCCAAAACGAGAATTTGGCCTAGGAACCTAAGCATATGGCATTGTTCTATTACACTTGCACAAATCACTGGATATTATTACTGAGAACATAGTGGGCCCTTATTTGAGTGCTGGAGGAGAAAGGGTTTGAGCACAGGGCTATGAGCCAAGAATTCCTGAGTTCAGTGCTGGGGTCTATCAAATAAGCCACGCTATTGTTGTTTCCTTGTGTGTGAAATACAGGGATAGGAGGACGAGAGTATCCACATTATTCACAACATTAATTTTGGCCCAGCAAAACCATCTCCCTGGACTTTTTCCATATTCTTTGGAGAAAGACAGGCTCCACCATAGCAGGCCTCAGAGAATTACCAGGTGTTGATATAACCCCAGTGATCAAAAGAGAGGATCCAGCAAAGGAACATATTTGTCCTATCTGGCTAACTTTGAAAACTGATAGCATTCATGTTCAAAGAGTCAGAATGGCAGGATTTATATACCAGCACATTTCCACCATACCTTAAAGCTAGAATTGCTGTGAGAATGTGTAGGTGATCTTGCTAGCAGAGACGGTATGAAAGTTCACTTGAAATTTGTACAGCTCTTGAAAGACTGGAAACATTACTTAATGTCAGAATTACTGTAGCCACATGTAGGATATTCATAGAGGTCACTTTGGATAGTGAGTGATGGAGCATTAACTAACATATTCAAGAGGTTTCCAAGTGCTTAGGGCCAGTCAGAACCACTAGAAGGGCTTGTGGAGTCTCATTTCTTGCATCTTTCTCAGTTTTTTATAGTTGCCCAATTAAGGCAGGCAGATTCCAGCCTAGAGGGCCAAACGATGCTGCAGGTTATGTTGCATACAACCAGCCAGTGAATGTCATGTTTGACTCACAGGCCAGATTCCCCATTGCTCCCAGCGTCTGATGCGGCGAAGCTCAGAGGTGGCAAAGGAAGCAGCTGAAATTTCCAGCCTCAGACACCTGCAGCAGCCCCGGCCCCGGTGCAATCTGCAGCAGTTCTGACATGGTGTGGGTGGAATAGTAAATAGCAGGAGAGAAGGGGGTGAGGCAGCATCTGCTGAATTTAAGAGTATTTCATTTGAGCAGGCCTGGACACCTACCCCAGGATTCTTACAGGAACAAGCTAAAGAACTTTTGGAACTACCCGTGCTATTTTTTAGGAACTCTGGGAAAACTCCAAAGGCTTAGATAGCTGGTAATGTAGCTCTAACATCCTTTAGACGATCTGGTATTTTTCCACATAAGGCTTTCAGAAAGTTTCTGGCAGAGGCTCAAAGGCCCATTTATGCAGGTGTCAAGGGGGTAGTGATATTCTGTGAAGCCCCCCCAAAATAATCCTCTTCCTTCATGGGTCATGGGTAGTGTAAAATTCTCTACTTTGCCCTAAACATGTTACCAGCTTTTCAAGGTGACCACAAGGTAAAGAATCAAAGGTCAATTTGCAGGGGTTTGGTTAGCTGCCCTAAATAGTCATGAAGGATCCAAATCCCCACCCTTTCCCTCCTTCACCTAGGACAGATCGGAGGAGTTGCCCTCTGAAACTATCTATCTTTCTCCAAAAGACTAGAAGGTCTAACGCAGATGTAGACAGCTCATCCACAGACCACTCAAGTTAGGTGCCAAGACAGCCACCGCTCTGCCCTGCTGGCATCTCCTCAGGTTTCCTCTCACAGTCTTCATTGCACTTTGGCTGCAGCACGTTCCCCAACTAGTGAGGCTGAATAAATTGAAAACCCTCCATGCAAAGGCTGAGAAGGGATGTGCTGACACACAGCAAAGAAAGCATCTGGGCACATTTCAGCAAACACTTTTGCCTTCACCAGCCTGGGCATAGCTGGTGTGGGCCAAACATGTCCACAAACACCACAGATGATAGGTCTCAAGTGCTGAGGCCCCGTTCGGTTTATTACAATAGCTTTCTCCATACAGTGTGTAAGGACAGTGTTAGCGAAAACAAAGAGGAGCACAAGGTTTATAACCATCCAGGGAGCCTATCCTATTTATCTCACCTCTGTCTTTTCCCCTTGAGGGTTGGGTCTTGTCCAGAGTGAGGTATGGGCTACTGGGCCAGCCGTGAGGGCAGCCGAGACACAAGGCAGGTCAGGAGCAGAAGCAGGTAGCAACCTGAAACACCAGCTGGTTTCATTATGAGATACAGGCTCACTTTCATCCTGGGAGAAGATTCAATTTGTCCTAACTCAAACCACGCACGCCTGGCAAGCTCCCAGCTTGGTCTTCACCTGGGTACCCCCATCTCCCACACTATGACTTACTAGGCAGTTTCGCTGCTGCAAACTCTCTGATAAGCCTTCCTGATCTTCCCACATGCTCACGTGCAGTTTCTGGTCCAACAGGCAGCTGCCAATTTGCTCCATCTGCCCTCCGCGGCTCCCCACCTGCCCCAGGGAAGCATCTGCAAGCAGCGAGCAGAGTCCAGAGCAGCTGGGGATGGGGAGATCTCCATACAGCATTTCTTTTGTTACTCCTAGACCACCACGTCCTCCCCTCGGGTACCCCCCACGCCGCTCTCCAGCTCGGCCTTCTCAATCTCCTGTGGCTCTTCTCCAGTTGTGTTATATCTGTGCATTTGAGGGGCTTAGGAAATTCAAACATTTGAGTCTGTTTTTTTCTGAGAGGTGGGTGAGATGCAGCATCCCCACCCAGGAGCGTGGCAGCATGGTGACCTTCCCGCTGCTTTCAGCAGGTGCCTGAGAAAGCATGTCCCCTGCTGCCCACGCCGTTCCCCACTCTTCACCCCACACTCACTCCGAGCCCGGGTGAAATTCCCGCTGAAGCCAACAGGAACGCTGCCTGAACGAGGGATGTAGGGCTTGATTAATAGTTTGTCACTTGCTGTGGAAGGCACTGGGGTGACAGATAACTGTCCACAAGTGGGATGAAGGTTGCATTTTTTCCCCTGGTCTTCCACAGCTTTGTGAGACAGCTCAGATGCCCCAAATGTCAGCCTAGCCTCCAACAATGTGATTTGTGCGATCCCTTTGTTGTCTAAATTCCCTTAAGTGGAAATATGTTTTCTAACAGCACAGAAACTCTCCCCAAGGCTTCTGTTGTACCAGGTTAATCAACCATACATGACAGCAGAATTAGAGGTGCTAGTATTTTATGTTCTGCATCTAAAGTATGTTTCTTCGTGTGTACTTAACAGGCTTTAATTTTATAAAACATTGCGCAACAAGGCACCTTGGGGAAGAGCAATTAACTCAGATTATGTTTTCGTTTCAGTGAATACCAAATGAGAAACTGAAATACTGATTTATGTAGCCACAAAGTCAAACCATGCTCCTTAATACTGCCTGATTTTTCAATGTGGCCGTCTTTGGTCACAGCCACCCCTTTTAGTCCTGACATGCAATTAAGAAGTTGCTCAAACTGAACTCTCCCTTCCAAATATATCAAGATATTTTGTAATCACGATACACAGACAACCAGTCCTGTTTGAAGTTAATTGTGAGACTCCTATCATCTTCAGTGAGAGCAGGAATAAACCTACCGAGGACATTTTGGTATAATTTTCCTGTTGATGACTATCGCAGCCAGTTTATGTTAATTATGGATGGGGATAGGCACTGCAAAACAATTTGAAGGATGAAGGTACTAATTTAGGATCCAATCTAGCTCTCATTAAAGTCAATGGAAAGATTCCTATTGACTCCAATGGAAGCTGGTTCAAGCCCATAAAGACCGAATGAGCTCATGTGAACCTTCTCATCCAATTTCTCACTACAGAAAAGAAATGATGCATCAGCACCTGAACCACTATTCATGCAGAGGGCTTAATTTGGTCACCCTGAGTCACGCACAGCAGCTCGTTACTGTACCGGCCGTTCCCTTGGGATCAAGAGGTCTGTGGACAATGTGTAGTGACTTGGGCTGATTCAGGATCCTGCTGTCTGAAGGATTTTCCAATTGGAAAATTGGGTTGCAATGGGGGATGGGATGGGATGGGATGGGATGGGATGGGATGGGATGGGATGGGATGGGATGGGACGGGACAAGAAGTGAAGGCAGGACAGGACAGGACAGGACAGGAAAGGGAAAAAATAAATTTCCATCGAACCCAGAAACAGCCTTAGTTGCCATTTTCAAGGCTTTCAGGTGGGATGCAAGGAGCGATCCCCTCACATTGTTTCCCCAGGATATCAAATCCATTCCTCCCCAGCTCTGCTGTGGGAAGCCGACCTGATCCTGGTAGCACAGAAGGCAGAGAGTCATGGACCCCACTGCTCCCCCATCTCCTCTCTGAGGCGGTCCAGCCTCCTCTGCTATTGCAACCATTGATTCCTCTGCTCCCTCACTGGCAGCTGCCTGCCTGCCAGCCTGGATCAGGGAGAGAAAACAGAAGTTGAGGCCAGGCAAAGCAGAAAATCAGAGAATTCAGCCTCCCTGCCTGCAAGGCTCCTCTCAAGACTCAGGCAGCGAGCGAGCCAGAACCTTCCATCCAATTCTCCCAGAAGGGATATGTTAGAAAATCCCTTCCTGTGCAAAAAACAGCTTCTTTTATTTTCTTTTCTTCTATGTTATAAATTCACTATGAATCTTATGCAGTAGGTTTTATTTTTACTCTTCACATGATCCACAATACACCACCACCAAGAAAAATTTATCGATGAGGTATTTTTTTTACTACGCTAGCAAAAGAATTCATTCTTTCTGTCCCAATCGGTAGAAAAATGTCGTTCAGTGTAAATAAGGTTGTCATTACTGCCTATTAAGAGATATGATTTCTTTAGACACAAATATATTTAGTCTGTGAAAAGTTCGTGAAAATTGAAATTTGATTCCATCAAACAGAAGTAGAGATATTTTTTCACAGCATTTTCCAGGACACCTAATTCTTATGCATGTCCTACTCTGACAGATAGCTCTTTAATAATGACACCCAATTACCTGTGCTCATTGCTCTAGGTTTTTTTTTTTCTTTTGCCTACCCCACTCATTAATAAATGTTTTACTACTTTTGGTTAGCATGACAGTGTCAGAGCAGCCAGGGAAAAGAATTTGGATTTCCATCTGTCTGCTGTACTTACAGAGGAATCATTAACTTATTGCCAGTTGCAGATTTCTCCCTACTAATAATGTTCAAGCCATAAGGAGATGGGATTAAATTTCAGGTTCCAGCCTGAATCTCTGAGGCTAATAATGGCAAAAAAAATAACGTTTTTGATACCAAGGAGTTTTGATATAGTCTTTGAAAGATAAAAGAATGGGTCTGATTGAAGCTCTTTCGGGACAGACCTGATTTTTAAGCACAGAATGGAGAATTTATTGGGTCTTCCCACTCTGGTCTTTCAGGTGCAAAAAAACCCAAACCTGCTATATCATGAATACTTACTACTCTGCGACAGGATATTAACTGTCAGCCAACCAGCCCATCAGATAGCTTGGCTTGCCGTCTCTGGGCCAGGAATTAAGATTCCTATGGCCCTTAGTCAGCATTGCTACCAGGAAAGGCAGAGAGAGCCCTCCCCTCTTGCCAAGACAGTAGCAGTGCTGGTGAGCTCTCTCTGACAGAAGTCACTCTTTGCATATCTTCCACCCATCAGTCTGGGAATTAAGAGATAAGGAGCATTTCCGTACATAAATAACCCCTGAGCTGTCTTTGAAAATAGAGCTCGGCATTTTTCAGCTTACCACTGGCAATGGCATTCCTGCTTATGCAAGGCTAGTTCATCACAGCCCTGACTCAACATTGCAAGAAACATCATGAAGGCCACCCCCGACCCCTGTGCTGCCAGGGTGACTGGATCCCCGGGCAGAAACTTGCCCTGTTCCTCCCTCTCCCATGAAAATGCAGAAGAGTCGGCATTTTCTGCCTTCCCCAAGGGGCTGCGGTGTCGGGGCTGCTCCCTGAGGATGGGTGATTCAGGCTGCAGGATCAGTTCCAGATCCACCCATGCTGGATGAAAAAAAAACTCCATGCCCATCTGGCTTGCCACAGTTCCCCTGTCCTGTGGGTGTTTCCTTCTTCGATCGACTGACTGTGAACACCCTCGTCCGCTCCAGCCTGGATAACACCTGCTATTTAAGCTGCCTACATCAACCTCATTCAGGAAGCACCCACATGGATGGTTTGGCCAGCAGGTCATATGGGGCTGTCACCAAAGCAATCAGGCCAAAGAAATGGCAAACTGATGTCCCCATGCAGCTGCTTGACGCATGATGATTCCCACCCCAGAACACCAGGTGAACCCTGGGGTGCTTCATGCAGGCAAGAGGGGATGGCTGGAGGGAGAAGCACAAGGCACTGTCTAGCTGCAACCTTGAGCGTCAATGGTCACACTGGGGCAGCAAAATGCAGACCAGTGCTGGAGCTGTAAGGAGGCTTTTTGGCACAGAGGGTGCCAAATCCCTTTCCATAGCCCTCCCATAGACCCTCTTTCCTTCCCCTGGTGCACATCCCCAGATCCCAGCTCTGCTGGATGGAAAGAGCCAGAAGCAGAGGAGGATTCAGGCATATTTGCTTTCAGTTAGCGTATCCCACTGCATGCGAAAAAACAGCGTGCTGTTAGAGCACCATTCTGACCTCCTCCTTATCACAGCCCTGTGGCACTTGCGCAGAGAGACCAGCAAGAGAAACCAGAGAAAAGGACCTAATCTGCAATCCTGCAAACTGGCTGAGGACACCGGCTAGAGAAACACAGCTATCTTATCTCTCTCTGATTTCCCCCTGGCTGTTTCCAGTATGTCATTCATAGAGGAGCTGTTACCCCCAAAAATGCTGGATGTTTTATTCTGATCTCTGTTGTTTCTCATCTACACCCAGCTCTGCTGGCTGTAAGGCAGCCTGGTCTTGCATCGTGATGAGACAAGAGCAGCATACCAAACCCCACTCAAACCCCCAGCCAGGTCACAGCGTCCTTTCTTATTTTTACACCCCAGCTTTTCAGTACCTCATTCCCACAATTCCCTCCACACAAAATAGTATTTTGAAATCCCTGGACAGATGCAATAACTTCTCTTTGCTTTTTCCCAGAAGGATTCCTGCTCTGCACTCTGGGCAAACGTGGACTTCTGCAGCCAGCCAGCTCTTCAGCTGCATCGCATTCTCCTGGCATCCCATCAGTTCACACTGGCCAAGGTTTTTCTTCTCATCTCTGTGGCCTTCATTCTCTGACACACAGATCTTGCCATGCCATCACAGGCCTTACCTTAAATAAAGCAGTTGCGGAAAAATCAAATGCTTTCTGTGCTTTTTCGCTGTCCCCTCTCAAGCCTCACTCAGCTACTCCAGTGCACTGGTTTTCAGTCCTCCCCCCCTTCTCAGTCCATTCTGAAAGGTCATCTCTGTCTAGGAAGGCCAACATACATAAATTTCTTGAAGTCTGCTGGACCTTTTCTACTGCCTTCTGCAGGAGTAGGGCCAGGCCCTTGAGGATCCATTGACAGTTTTCATTGAAGCTTTCTTTAATGGTGATTAGAAAACTGTTCGAAACACCCACATTCATAAAAACCTAGAGCTGATCTCAGGGTAGCATACTGGGCCAAAGACACATAACTGGCCTTAAACACTGTAGAAATCTCATAAAATACGCTCATGTTCAAAGAAATCCCAAGAAAAAGTCGTACCTTGGGGAATCTCATCCCTCCTGTGCTCCTATGCTATTCCCAAGGAGAAGTAGTTTTTTCTGTCCTACAGAGAATATTATTTTTTCCCTGCCTCACCCTCACTCAGCCACATTTTCCCATGCCCTCTGTTCTTCTTCTTTTGGGAAGAAGCATCTTGGTAGAGAAGCATTCTAACTCAGGTGTATCCAAATCAATTTCCACATCCCAAGAGAGACACCTCAGTTAGGAACAAGAGAGGGAATTCCCACCAGAGGGTGGTTTAGATACTAGTTTTACTGATTTAAGTGACCCTTTCAATCCACTGATAGTGGAGGGATTGAAAGATGACTACCACCTCAGTGGGTACTTGGTTTTCATGGTATGCAGACCATGATGAATGCCCGTGACTTTGTGTTCCAGCTCTTGACCTTGGTGAGCAAGGGAAATTTCCAGTTCTATTCCAAACTGAAAATTACATAAATTACTGTTTTCTATAGAACAGGCAAAACGGAAACTTGGGTCACAAAATGCAGAGGCATTTATAATCTGAATTTAGACTCCACCTCCATCACTTAAAGGTAGAATCAATACTTCCCCTCCTCTCCCGCCCAACTCTCTGAAATCCCATTGACTTCAGTGGGTATTTCCAGCTCCAACTGAGGCGTATTTTAGGGCAGTATTATTTGCCCTAGCAAAAAAATTTTTTGCTCCCAAAGTACTCCAGTAGGGTATTCCCTTTCTTTCATGCAACACTCCTTGCCACAGATTTTGTCCTCCACAGTTTCCATTCCACAGTACCAGGCAATCCCAACATAGCTGAGGAACTGGACTTGGCCACGCAGGCGAAGCTATAACTATAACTATAACATGTTCCCAGCTAAGAACAGAAACCAATGTTTAGGCTTTAAAGCAATCTTGTCAGAGAGGCAGATCAAATAATGATGGCTAACACAGCAACATCTCTGCCCACAAAAGACACAACACACAGTGAGTGTTTGTGAAAAGATCTCCCACTGACTCCCATAGATATGCATCATCACATCCAGAGCATGGGTGGGGTGAGAAGGACAAGCCACATGAGGGCAAATATGTCCAAACGTGCTATCTATCTCCTACCACCACCATCATCCAGGATAAAAGAACTGGGATCATGAAGTGAGGAGGAGGCTGAAAGGAGCCTTGTGAGAAGGATAGAAAATAAGGGAGACAGACAATGGGATTGATAGATGCTTTTCACTGTTGTTCTGGACATCCTTGGCTGCAGGTCTCCAATTTGCATTAGGGCTTTCTGTTGTTTCACAATTTATCATTCCTGAAGGATTTTGACGGGAAAGCTTTCCCTAGATTTTCTGTCTTTCACATCACACCAAGGGCAAAGGTGGACACACATCTCGTGTCCATCACACCCCAGCGTGGAAGGAAGAAACATTTCAAAACCACAGGCAGAGTGGAAGAGATACCACAGGTCTATCAGCCAGGAGAGCAGGTTGCATGGAGAAATTAGCTCACAAGTGGCGTGACAATAAGAAGGACTTTTCATAACTTCCCCAGAAAGAATTTCATCACCTTCAACCACAAAAGATTCATGGCAATAGCATTTGTTTTCCCACCAAGGTGCACTCTTCCAGTTTTCTTGGGTCATTTCTCTCTACAACCACCAATAAAAAGGCCCAGGAGGAGATCTTCTTCAGCACATGGGCACCTCAGGATGGGATCTCACTGTGTACTTCTTCAGAGGGCCTAATTTCTGGCCTAGCTCTGCTCCTAATGAATCACTGGGAATCACTGCCAGTAAATTTGATAGTGGAGTTCAGCCAACACTGAGCACTTTGGAAAATCCCAGCCCAAAACACTCTCAGGTGTAAGGGATGGGCTGAGAGCAGATCAGATGACTCTTCCTGAAGAGTTAACTTCAGCCATGACATTGGGAGATAGCAGTGAGTGTCCTGCTTTAGAAAACCAGGTCATTTGTCATATTTTTTCACATACCTGTGCACACCAATTGTGCCCACATGCCATGGGCATATTTGCCGAGTGGTACTGAGCAACATATAAACAAAAACCTGCTGTTTCTGCTGTAGATTATGATTGGAAAAGTTTTGGCAGTCTTTATGCTGACAAATATAATATTCCACAGCCAAAATCTTGAAAGTTCTCAGGGCCAAGAAATCTCCATGGAGAAAAGCACTAAGGACTTCTCGTTATTTTTATCCATTTCTAAATATGGATTCAGCATCCTAAACTTAGGTCCCCACTTGAAAACAAAATTCCTGATTCAAGTGGTTTCAAAAACACACTCGCATAAGAAGCCCAGGGGAAAAAAAGAAAATAATGCGGACCCACACTGGAAGCAGGGGATGGCCATTCCATGCCTTTAAGTTTTGCAATATTTACTTGTGGTTAAAAGCAAAGCTGATTAAAGTAAACAGGAATCTGGAATCTGTTGTTGACACCAAGGTCTTGGAACAAGGATTTCAGCCAAAACTTTACACTGAATCAATGTCTCAAGGTCTATTTTCAGTGGGAACAAAAAAAGAAGAGGATTCTTAACTTGCATGGCCAACCAGATTCAGTAAAGCAAACATGAAAAAGTGGTGGCTCTATACATTCCCAGAAAAAAATTCTGGAAACAAAGCAGTTCCATCTCTATCTGGACTGTCTGTAAGGGAATGATTGTCACAAGCCTTTCCCATAATCAAACTCTTGGTGAAGGCTTCCAATATGAGCTGGAATTCTCCATTTGAACCTACTTCTACTTCTGACCTGATCAAAGATAAGAGCATTCTGAGATCAACTCTAACTAGTAATTCATGTTCAGCATCCAAGCCCCCTCTATGCTTTAATCTGTTCCTTCTAACTTTAATGTAGTTAAAAACAAAGTTACTATGCCTATATGGCATTTTTTGTCTGAATTAGCTAACTCAAGTAAGTCAATACAAGAGCAAGAAGCACTTCGTGTAATCCTACCTCTGCTTTATCAAAGTATTTACATATGCTCCTGTCTTTAAGCTCAACTATAAGTGTATTTATGTGCTTTCAGGAACTGAGACATACGGTTTTAATGACATGAAATCAGAGACGACTTCTTATCTGAAATAGCACCTCTACCTTCCCCCTAGCATTAGAGTTTAAACAGTAAATGACTTTGATCTCAGCTACCCTTCATTTTGGTTGTGGAGTTGCAAAATGCAAACCCACATGACAAGGCTATACCAAACAAATTAACACACCGCTTTGCCCGTCTCTGCCGAACCCCCGGCCTGTGAATATTAGACAGAGATTTAGAGTAGCCTAAGTTCTACTGAAAGTCAAAATACATGAATTCAAATAGAATATTGTGCATCTAGGTCTAGTCGGACTCTTTTTTGGTCTTTTGGTACAATCGTCCTTTACAGGGCCGTGCAGGGGGAAGAGGACATGGGAGATATCTGAGAGTCATTTCCAAAAGAAAAATTGGAGAAAAACCTCTGAAGTCCTTTCCATATTCATTGCTACCCAAAGTAGAATGTAGCATAGACTCATTTTCAGTAGAGGTAGCAAAGTCAACCGTGGAGGTAAAGATCATGGAAATGATGTGCAATTATGTGGTGAGTAGATCCCCCTCTGACTTTGTTTCTTACCAAGTTACCTTCACGGTATCAAACTGGAGAATGACATGCTCCACTCCTAAGTGTCCAGCCCTGATGCACAGCCTGGGCTGGGGCATTTCAAGTATAAGTTTTGCTAAGTATGTCAGGCATCTAGCAGATATTAACTATCCTGTATATAAGCTGGAAAGCAGGTTGGAGATTGGGCTTCAGCACAGTGTGCTCCATGGCACTAGCACTTTTCTGTTGACTGTGTGCAATGGACAGGGTTCACCTCAATCACGTCCATGACCTCCTCTCATTCCCATCATCTCCCTCTGAATGACAGTGGGTGTCATGCTGACACACTGCTGAAAAAACAAGCTTTATTTTTTTGTTTTGTTTTGTTTGTTTGTTTGTTTTCTTCTTTTGGCCAAGTGAGTTTACGGCCAGATCAATTCCCTGATCTGAATCACCATGCAGACCCATGAACATTAGTGTAAGCACGAAGGGAATGAGTGGCTGTAGGGAAAAGGGGACTCAAAGGTCCCTTCCAGTAACTCTTTCCAGCAGATTTTTCAAGAGCTATGCCAGATTAAAGCAATGACTTAACCACAGCATTAAACAGTCAGCCTTTACTCAGGCAAATTTTCCATTATCAAAGGACCATTTATGTTAGTGGGAAAAATCTCTATTCTCAAAGGACTCTGGAAGTGCAGTGACAAGAACAGTGCAAGTATTTATAAAAGTTATCCCGGAATCTGGCTTGTACCAAAAAATATGATCAATTGCATCTTGATTTAGGTTTAATGGGCCCAGAGCTGTCACCTGTGTACCTGTTTTATGCACCATTCTTGTAGCAAGAAATGTATCTTTCCCAGAAGGTTTTCCCAGGGCTGCTATGTAAGATGGCCTCGTGGAAAAGAGAATCAGACCCAGAAAAATCTGTCACATGCTGCGAACCACCCGAGATTCATTCTCAAAAAGGCTCCCCGCCCATCAAATGCAAGGCCAAGAGAAATGGGAACGTGGGTTTTCCTTACACCCCCAGTGAAGTGTTTTGTGCCATCTCTGACAAGCTGTGTGTAATCTCAGGGCAAGTGTGTGTCATGGGACAAGAGGCTGTTTATGCCCCAGGACAATATGCGCTGAACTCAACCAAGGGGAAACTTCCCCACAACAGAGGCAGCTTTTTTGTGGAAACAACAAAACAAAAGGGAGTGCTGGGACAGGCTGCCCCCTCGATCGGAGGAGTGGAGGGTGTTGTTTCCAGCAATCCACCTGCGTGTTCATATCTGTCTCATTTGCATGCGTTTGTTTAAGCTTTTTAATTAGCAGAGGGCCAGATCCTGATTACATACACATCCGGGTACAACTCAATTGATCCCCACGCTGGCCCATCTTGCTGACCTTACAAACCATCTACCAACACCTTTCATTCAGCTGAGAGACAGAAGACACGTATCAGGTACATCAGAGAGCGAAGGGAGGGAGAGGAGGAGGAGTGGTTTGCCGAGGAGATAACAACAGCTCTCCTCCATCTCTCTGCACCACTGTGGGATGGGATGGGGCTGGGCATGACCTGGCAAGTCCTGCTGATTTGCTTCATCCCACAGATTACCCAGCAGCCCCGCATCGGTGCAGTCCCACTGCTGATCACATGATATCACCCCAGCATAAATGCACTTAAATTGCTCAAGAGCCATATGCAGCCCAAGAGCCCCCATGGGTATAAAGTATCTTGCTTTCCCATGCAGCGAGATCAGAATCAGGTGCAGTATTGGGTTAGGGAGCGGCAATAGTTGTTCCATAATTAACACTGAAACTGGGTTCTCATTAGACCTTGCTTTTCATAAACACCCTTCCCTCCACGCATGCCTAATTTCCTACTACTCATCAGGGAGGTTAATAGGGACTGAAGTCAGTAGTAGAGCTCCCATGGGTTCCACTAAGGCAGATTCACACCCACATAAGAAACAGCAGTGAACTGGGTGCATCTCTTTAACTATCTTCTTTTTTCCTAGATGTATGCGCAATGCCTTGCAGCATGAAGATCAAGCCGGGCTGCTGCTGCCAATGAATGTTAAATACCCTTCACAGTGACACTCTGAAAGGGCAGGATATTATATCACCCTCCACACTGTGTGAAGTGTTTGCTCAGTGTCAGCTCTATTCAAAACTACTGTCACATCTCTCTTAGATTTTTTTTATTGTCTTTCACTGCTGTTGTTCCTTGGGAATATGCATGCACCCTCATTTATTCATGGCACCCCGCATCTGCAATGCAATAAATATGAGATTTCTTGTCCCACGTAGAGCAGACCCTTTCTTACACGTCAGGATCAGGCCCATCTTATCTTTCTCCAGAATGGGAGTTTTGCCAAAGAGAAGAGGCCAGGAAGGACAGATGCAGCTAAGGTGGAGGTGGGAGAGTGGGTGAAACGGGGGTGGGAGGCAGAGTGCAGCTGCTCTCCAAGGAGATAACTGCAGCTCCAGTTCCTCTTTTGGGTGTGGGATTCATGTCACCATTGAAGAGCAAGATGGGCACTTCATTTGTCACCCCGAGTATCTATACTGGGTGGATCTTAGCCCCCTGTTGCAATAGGATGCTCTTCTCCCAGAGGTGCCTCTCCCTCCTCTCTGCCTGGAGGTGCTACAACCCATCTAGTTTACCCCAGATGTCTAACACCAACCTGTGCAACACTAGGCAAGCAGCATCCCACCCCTGGTGCCTGCCCCAGCGGCAGGGTGCTACCCACAGGCTTGGAGGAGACGGGAGGCAAGGAGAACACAGTTATGCTCCTAATGCCTCTCCCTCTCCACCCCGGCCCTGCAAATCCACACCCTGTTTCATCTGCTCATCAAGGTGGGGGGATCATATTTTTGAGCCTCTTGAAATTAATTAACCCTCCACAACCCAAGCAAACTTTAGCCAAGGGATGGCTTCTTTGCTGATTTCCAGCCTAAGGAACCAGTGAAGGGGGTTAACATGCAGTTGACACAAAGCGGGGGTGCCCTGATGAATGGAGAGGGATATCCAAGGCCATATCTCCAAGTCCTTTGGTCACTCAGCTCATGACCCCAGAAAAGGAAAGGACCCTGCCTCACTGCAGTCACCTGTGATTGTCTCTTCACTCATTGGGATCTCTCATCCCAGGGTTGGGACTTCCAGATGATCCCCTCTTTCATCTCCCCCGTCTTCTGAGGAGCCTTCCTCCACCTCCACTCCTCTCCACCTTAGCCCCCCTCCTTTCCAGTTGCCTCCCCTCCCGTCAGCCTGAAAACCAACCACAAAAATGTGAGGAAAGTTTCTGTGCCTAGGTGGTGATGAACAACACAGTCAAGCGATTGTCTGGCTGTGGAGGGTGGAAATTTAATTGGAGAGAGGCTTAGCAATTCCTCCTGCCAAAAGAGTGAAAGGCAAAATTCAACAGAGCGAGCTCAGAGCTATGCAGTCCTCCGGCCAGTCCAAGCAGATGCCAGCTGCTGGGGAAAGCATGGTCCCAACTGGGGACATGACAGGGGTGAAAGAGCCCTTTTGGCTAGCAGTAGTGTCTGCCCAATGTGTAGGAGGAGGGTGATCTCCCTACCAACACAACGTACTCAACTAGGGCAGAGAGGAAGGAGAAACAGAGATGAAGTGACATGCCCCAGGCCATACGGCAAGCAAGTGGCGGAGCCCAGCACAGCCCTGGGGACTGCTGTACAGTCACTGCTAGCCTTCCCAACACCCTCTAGGTAGTCAGTTGGGGAATCCCCAGGAGTGCTGCTCCTACAGATCTCAGGGGCTTCTCGACCCAAAGCCCCCGAGCCTAGTATCTCACCCTGGGATGCCGCAGCAGCCATGAGCAGGTGTGTTCCTGTTGGGCACGGTGAAGCTCCCCTCTCCCAGGACATCCCCGACTCATTCAGTCAAGCAGGGATGGTAGAACTCTTCGCACATACAAGGAAATGATTGCGGTATTTAACTTCTGATGGAAAAATTGCTTGGCAAGAAGAGATAAACTCTATTCCCCTTTTTTTTTTTTTGGACCCGACAGCTAGGGTGGTTTATTAGCTGTGCTCCATAGGTCAGCCCAGAACCTGCTTTTTAGAGAAGTGGTGGACCTGACAGCTGGTCCCAGCATGTATGTGAGGTTTCCTTTGGACCAGGAATCTCCAGCTGGGGGGTAGCCCCACGGCCAGCTGTCTGCCACCCCCTGCCAGCTCCCTCCTTTCCTGTGTTAGCAGGAAAGCCTGCCGTGAAATGCCACAATTTCCAGCCAGCATCATACCCAAAGGGCCATCCCAACTAGTCAGGGCAAGTTAGAGCAACCCTAAGGCTGCTTGATGGCATGTTTGCCGAGTCCCACGTGTCCTCTGCAATGCAGAGAGCCGAGAATACAGAGAGGTGGCTTAAAGCATCCCTGTAGTGGGCTAATTCTGGATTACGGCACTATGGTGCGTGTGCACATGTATGCGTGTGTGCGCGTGTATCAATGTGAAGTATGGTGAATAGATGTGAATGAGTTCAGAGCCAACATTACAGCTTCGGGGGAGCCAATCCAACATTGTTACTCATCTAATTCCAAAGAGCAGTTATTCCTTTTAGTCAAAGTTTTATTTTTATTTCAAATGTGATGTGGTTACAAACTCATTCCCTTGTATAATTTTGCTTTCCAAGTTAATTACAAGATGTTCTAATTAATTACATTTAATGATTAACGTACAAACTCACAAGGAATGAACATAGCTTAGAGAACATTTGCTCTCAAAAGATATGTCTAGACTAGTTTGGTTTATCAGGAAAAGGTTGAAAAAATTAAAATGAGAGAGCGCCAGGGAGAGAGAGCAAAAATACACTGTGTAAGAAAAAATAACAATAAAAAAAGAAACCCAATTATGTCCAAAGAAGAGCATATTTTTCCTTGGAGTTCAAACACCACCTTTAACCATCTCCCCACCCAGGATCTGATTACTTTTAATGGGACTCTGCTTGTGATTTAAGTTGTTGTTCATTTGTACAGTAATTAAGTTGAGTTGAGTTGGTGTCTATTACATCATCGTTTATATTATGAATTCACACTGCAATTACGTGCGTGTGTGCAAGGGTAAGTGAGCAGAAAAAGGACCTTCTAGTTAAGATAACCGATAACTCCGACAGGCTGGGTTTAGCTAAACTCTGCCATGCACTTCTTCTCCAACCTCAGCCATGTCACCTCCAGACACCCAAGTGACACATGCAGGAGTGGGGACATTGCCTCCAGATGTCCTAGTAACACAGATACCAGATTGAAATGCCCATGAGGAAGCAGGATCCTGAGAAGAGACTGTGAGGCTAATCCTTCACCCCTCGGACTAGATGGCTGCTGACACCTGGGCACTAGTCACTGAGCAGCGAAACTTCTAGCCCAGCAGGGCCATGATTTTAAACAGGGTCTCCATTGCCACAGGAGTCAGGGATTATAACATGAAGCATCCATCCAGGGATAAAGAATACGCATACATCTCCATTACACACACCTCTGCTTGTAATACACACACATCATATGTGTATGTATAATACACACCTAACTTCTAATGCAAGAAAATTAGATTTTATATAGGCAGAAATTGGAGTGGATTAAGCCAAAAATACATTTCAAAGTCCAAATTTAAAAGCTTGCTTCTTTTTTTTTTTCCCCCTTCCACAGCTATTTTGTCCAATTCAGCAAATTATCAATGGGCTGAGAAACTCCCCTAAATGTTAATGCCAAGACGACCGCAACAAAGATTTTCAAGCAGCATGTTCAGAGCCCCCCGGTTTGAAGCATGTGGATGCTCTCCTGGGTTTAGTGCCTGCGGTGTCATGTTGCTTGGCGAGCTGGCTAGGGACAAGGACACCCCTCCACGAGGTGCTGCACGAACACAGGCTCTATTGTTCACCCAGACGGCTGAGTGCTCATGGCAAGGGATAAAGATATGCCAGCTTTCATTTTGTGCTGTGAGAACGGGCCAGCATCATCTCCCCAGATTTATTCCCAGTACAAATGCTGAAGTCTCATTACCACCTTCCACCAAATATTGCACTGGCACAGACTGGAGGGAGAGAAAAATATTGTTTCACCAAGTTACGACAAAGGCGTCAGACACTTCTGACAAGAACCTGAAGGAAAACGCCAGAACGCCTTGCTCCTGCTAAAAACTTCACTTCCATTCTGGTATTATATAACCCTGACTTTCTGCCCCAGTTGTCCATCTTCAAGACTTTTACACTGTTGGGAGATCTGGGAAGTGGCCACAAGTGGATTATGAGGGTTCAAGAGAATAACAGCAGCAGAAAAGGGCGATGAGGAATCTGGTCCCTTTTGGGTCTTCCTGAAATGAAGCTGTGCAAAACAGGTCTGAAGGAAGGAATGAGTTAATATTTGGATAAACCAAGCATCACTTTTATCCCCCTTTCTTTTTCAGCACTAGGATCCCAGCTACGCTCCCAAGTCCTTATTTAGCATCTCAGGCTACAATCTTGAAAGCATTTAACTTCATCTATTCTAGTAAATAAAACATGCATGGGGCTGTTCTTTGGCCCACAGGCCAATTGGCATGGACCAACTTGCGTCCATGCTGATAAGCGTGTTTCCTTCCAAAAGCGGGGGGCTGCATCTGAACCGCCTGTGGTGATGCTCCTTGGCCCAGGCTGTCCCTGGACTGTGCCCAGGCATTGTCTGGGAGAGTGCTAGTTGGAACAGGACAAAACCATCGGCAGGGACCATGCTAAGGGTTGGATAGATTGGGAGATCATGTGCCAGTATCTGGGCTTAAGCCCTGGCCTTGTTTAGTTTATCAACACAGCCATAGCTTTAGGTGCTTAAGTGTAATTATTTAGGGACCTAATTCCCATGGATCTCCCTGTAGAATGCACCTAAAAACAGGTTTCATAGCAGTCTGCACATGGCTCAGGAGCCTGCCTAAACTAACCAATAGAGAACACCAAGGGGAAAAGATTAAAAAGGAAATGTTTTAAATCCTGCCTCCCTCTAGGATGTAGGTACCATATTCTGGGCGGCAAGAGGACATCTCCCTTCCCAGAGGATTTATGGCCCTGACCCCTCTCCTGGAGTTAAGCAAAGATTTTTCTCTCAGAAACCCAAGGAAGGTGCATGCATTTTCCTCTTCCCCACCTCTTTTATCCCTCTTCTGAAGGACCTCACAGCGGATGTGTAAGTACTGGGTAAGCTCACTCCTTCATCTGAAAGGATTTGAACTGTCTTTCCAGGAGAATGCATGAAAAAAGGTGGAAGGAGGAAGGTCTGGGATGCTGAAGGAAGAGGAGGACAAATAGAAAGTGTTGAAAGACGTGAGCCAGGAGGGGTTGTTATTGACATGTAAGTTATTATTATTAAGCAATTGGGAGCAAGAGGGAGAAAAATAAAAAGAAATAAAAATTGGAAGACAATCTAAAATACTGTAGTAAAACAAAACTTTGCTTTACTGCTAATCCCACTGAAGTCTCTAGCCTGGTGTTGTCTCAGCAGAACATATTCTGTGAGCAACTTGGGAAGTAATTTGAGCGTCTCTGAAGTGCTTTGTCTTTCATTGGCTCATCCAGTATTAAATCATCTGGCAATGAAGAAAAGTGTTTAAAGTTAACTTCCACACAGAACAAATTCCTCTGGAAAACTCTTGTCATTCAGCCCGGTTTACCCAAAGTCTGGTAACATTGATTAGGCTGGAGTTGGGTTTGAATTTTTTTAATGTGTTTTCATTTTTTCTATTTAAAAAAAAAAAAATACGATTAAAAAAGAGTGCTGCTAACTTCTTTGGACTTAGCCACTTGCTGGAAAACTTAGAAGGATGATGTTTGAGTTGGGGAAGAGAAAGCTGGTGCTAGGCTTCTGACATGCTTGTCTGTCATCCCTTGCAATTGCAGCTCCCTCGGGACACTGAGGATTAAAAGCCTTGTGTAGGTGACACTGCAGACCCAGGGAAGCAAGGTGCATCCCTTCTCGCTACCGCCTGCTAACCAAGGGCTTTTCAATTAGGCTAGAGCTGGTGCTAAAAGCAGCCTGGTATCCCCGCTCAGGGGTGGTCTACCAGGTCCCCTCTACCTCCAATGCCACGCACGGGTCTTTTGCATCCACACTAGTCTTTTCTTCTCTACTTTCCAAATGCCAGGGAGGCGATGAAGCCTTTGATGTTCCCAGGAGCCCTGCTTCAGTGCATTGCTCTGCACACACCCACCAGTGCCTAGCCAACCCAGGGAGCTCCTCATCTGCAAGCAGCTTGACATGTCCTCCCAAAGGGCTAGCACTGTGCCTCCACATACCCACCTGGTCCTAGCTGCTCCCATAGGTGGCTTGACACCTGCCACTTGCTCCCAGCTGCCTCCATCCCCTTCAGCCAAGGTCACCTCGGCTTTTTTCCCCTTGCTGCCAACTCCATTACCCGTTCTCACTAGCTATGCTGACAGTCCTGCTCATCTCTTCCTACCCGCAGGCTTGGGAAGCTTAAACACCCCCGTCAAGTAACACACCTAGTTAACTGTGTAATGCTGTACCTATGGGGCAATTCCATCCCAGCATCTGCAAGGATCCTGATTACACCCTAAAACATGATATTTCAATTTCATTATCTGATCGGGCATTAGCAACGAGCACCACTAATGAGTATATTAGTCAGTTCCTTTATTAAACTAGCGGCAGCATTTGATGCAATGACCTCCTGATGTAGCTCTTTGATGCCAAGTGATTTGATTTTTATTTCTTCTTTTTTTTTTTTTTAATTGAGAAAGATACAGCAAGGCAAATGGAAAAATGGTGAGGAGCAGAATTAGCACATTGGCAGTGCAGGCAAATACATGTTCAGCAAAGAGAATGAGTTTTACAGGAGCTGCAGAAAAGGCAAGTGGCGAGCTCTAGCTAGTTAGCTAATATTTGAATATACCCATTCATTATTTCTGCCATTATTATTATGAATTTGTTGTTGTTGTTATTCTATTACGCAGCCAGTCCTGTGGACTGGTTTTGCCATCTATAACCTGGCGATCTTTCACCCTTAGCAATTGTTGTTTGGCCATATTACCACAGGGCTCATTGTGCAAGAGGCTGTGCAAGCCCAGAACAAAAAGGGGATGCCAGCCCCAGGGCATTTCCAGTGTAAGTGTCAGATGAGTGACAACAGGCAGATACGGAGGGACAGAGGAGTATGAGGAAACGGGGACACACGTGTGACTGATTCAGGGTTGAAGGTTTGGAGCACAGCTTCGGGCTTAGCCAGTTACCAACTCCATCAGGGAAGCATTGCATTGAGGCACACAAATTCCCATGTCCTGGCAAAACTCCAGGCTGGGGAATAATACAGAACATCCTACCGAAACTCCCAGTATAGTTTTCACTAGAGAAATCATTGCACTTTTCCTTCCAAGATACTCTGGTAGTGCGGTCGCAGCCCCGGATGACTCCTGCAGCCCTTTCCAACCATGACTGCATTTTCACAGATTCCATCTCAGGTCCAGTTCCAACCTGATAGTTAACCATGGTAGTGTTCAGGGCTCCTTCGGATAATTACTGGAGGTATTAATCTAGCCCATGGATTGGGTGCTTTGCACCCATGCAAATGTCTTGCACGGGCTTACATAAGAAGCATTTACACTGGCCATAGATCATTTGTGGCACTGCTCTGCCATGCTGACATGTGAAACACCATCGTACGATCCACCTGGCTTTGGGACTTTGAGGCCAGCTCACTCAGGCTGCTGGAAGTAAGATGCTAAATACACAGGAAATCTTAACAGAATTATTTCTGCAGTCATTTTCCTCCAGGAGGCCGAGAAGCAGCAAAGCAAACTGGAAATATGAGCGGAAAAAATAGCTCTATTGGTATGGCAGACGTTGGAAGACCCAACCTGCCTACTTGCTACATGACCTTGCATCCAACAGGGTAAAATACTATTGCCACTGTGCCAAGTATGTAATCTAAACCTAATAGTCACGCGCCACCGAGCTGTTGTCTTCTTCTCCATTACAATTAAAGCCCTCTGCTCCCCACTGCCATGGAGGATGGTGCCTGCACTGGCCCTACTGGTAATCACCCAAGCAGGAGTTTGTGCTGGGTCCAGAGGGCTGGTTCAGATTTCTTTTCAGGGGAAAGAGGGTCCTACATTGAGGTCCAGGGTCAAAATACTGCCCAGAAATACTGCCCAACCCTCAGATAACTGCAGCAAGGGACCCATAACATCCCTTTACCAGGACTGGCAAGTGGGCACTTCACCACCCACCTTCACGTTAGCTGGGAACTGGGCATTTTTGGGGAATACCTACAGAAGACCAAACGGGAGCTGGGGCCCCCTCCTCCTGGTATGCTGGAGTAGCTCAGTCAAATGAGCCCCATTTATGTTTTTTAGCAGAGTCTCTGCTGCAAACCACTCAATGAAGCCACGTGTCCACACGTCCCCAGCAGCCCTCCAAAAGCCAAGCCGAACCCCAGCACACCCGAATCTGTAATGGGCCTGCTTCTATCTGACTGCCCAGTTAACATCCTCCTGCTGCCTCCTTAATTATAATCCCTTTATTTTATCTAACCCCAGTTGTAACAGTTGGTGAGTCACTGGGCTCCATAACAAGACGATCAGGACACATTTCATATTACACTGCAGTTTTCATTCCAGGGCGTGGGCTGAAGGCGTTGTTTATTTATTTTAATTTGGTTTGGTTTGGGGTTTTCTCACATGTGATGGAGTACAGAGATTTAAGCAGGGGGTAGAAGGGTGGAAGGGGTAAAAAACAAAAACAACCTCAATCCATCTGGATCAATTAAATCTTGTTGAAAAGTTTTCAACCCCAGGGTTGCCTGAGGTAGGTCTAATAGTCACACTCTTTGGCTTTTAATGAAAATGCTAATGATTTCTCCTTTGGAATATATTTTCACTTCTAGTTTGAACAAGATGCATCTCTCCTCCAATCAATTCCACAAGCTCTTCTTTTTTTTTCTCCTGTTTTTTTGTGCGTGCCCCTCCAGGGCAAATTAAGAAATTATTGCCTCTACCCAAAAAGTAGCTGAAATGTGCAACCTTATGCTTCACGTCACAGGGGTGGGGAGGAAAAATCTTTGCATGGGAGCAACAGTCCTGTTTCTGTCTGACTTGTGTAGGAAAAAATGGTGTCAAACCATTCTCACCCTGGTTCACCAGGGAAAGCTGCGGGCGCAGGTGTCTGCTGGTGAAAATCACCATCAAGCCAACAGAGCTGCCTTTAGATTTACAGCCACCTCACCTACAACGTTCAATTTTCTGGTTAGTAGTTCACTGTAGCAAGAATAAGAGTGAGAAAGAGAAAGAGGGACGTATAAATATAGGATAAGACCCACCTCTCCCAACTTCTAAGGGATAGGAATGGAGATCAGTGGTTCAGTTCATCCATACATGTCAGAGAGAGGCAGATTCACCCCATCCCAAACTGGGCGCTGAACTTTTTCATGGCTGAAGTACGATGGCTGCAACAAATGCACCAAACAGGAGAACTGCCACAAGTCAAACCCAGTTAAAATTTGCAAAGGAAATGCAAACAAATCACAAAAGTTTCCAGTAAAGGATGTGAATACTGAACACGGGCTTAGAGGCATAAAGGCTAATGGGGAAGAGGGGATGGGAGTAGGAAGTGCCTCCCTGAAATTGCTGTTAGCTCAAGGGGAAACTAAACAGTCTCCCTACAGAGGTCTGAGAGAAAAGACACAGAGAATCATTAGTTTTGCCTATACTAGTATATTAAACGAGGCCAGGGCATGTGATTGCCCTGCTCTTAGCTGAGTCCCTAGCAAGTTTTGTCCTGTGGCACCTGGCACGCTGAGGCATGGTTCAGAAGACCTCATGTGCCAGGTATCATTCCCAGTACACAGTACACATGGGACCACTCTTTTTTGGTGGGGAGGTAGATTTTAGAGTTTAGGTCTACCATCTCAAGCCATGCCCTGCCATTTGTCTTTGGGGTCTGAGAATGAGCCCTGGACCATTTTATTTATTTGTCTAAACACAGGCACAAAGTCTGACTGTGAATAATTTTAAGAGGTCTATCAAGTCCTAGGTTGAAGGAGTTGATCCAGAAAACGTGGGCTGGCATCAGCAATAAGTCAGACTTTAGAACACCCTCAGCAGTAAAAAATAATTAAAGACATGGATGTAAATGAAAATTGCAATAAAAACCAGCATGTTTTCTGACAAAGATAGATCATTCTGAACTGACCTGATCGTTCACTTTGATAAGATCACTGATTTTCTAATGAAAGGAAATGCAGTAGATCTAATCTCTCTGGACTTCAGAAAAGCATTTGTTATAGTACCTCATGGGAAATTATTAAGCGGTAGAGTATGGAGATTAGGAGAAGAATTTTAGGATGGAAAAGGGAGTCACTACAGAGGAAATGACAACAGATGGTGTTGAGAGAGGAAGTATTGAGCTGGAAGGAAGTTACGACTGTAGTTCTTCAGAAATCAGCTTTGGGACTGATTTGATTTAGTATTTTGCAAATGTCCTTGTCACAAAAAGTAGGGCAGCGTTATTAAAATTTGCTGCTAACAGAAACTCAGAAGGCACTGCTGTCAGTCCATAAGAGCATAAAGTTATCATATAAGATGAACTGCATGTCCTTGAGAACTGGAGGTTCAGTACTAAAGGGGTCATGCATCTCACCTAACTTTAGCTATGTTGAACACGTAGTCCAAGGCAGCTGGCTAAATTCCTGCTATACTCAAAGACAGAAGTAGATAAATCAGCCTCTGAGGGTGTCTTTTTTAGACACTTATAGTAGGATATGATACCGATTTTCTCTCCTGTGTCTGTAGAGGAACCATAGACAATTAGCCTAGGCTAGACAACAACCCTACAGACATTCAAGATGGATGCTAGATGGATGCATTATTAGATTAGGTACTAATGAGAGTTTTTGAAGCTATTCCATTAAAAAAGATCTGAAAAGTGGGATACATGGATCAACCATCAGAAGAGAACATGTGACATGGCTGTCAAAAATGTGTCTTACAAGGTATTTCCAATAAGGATAGGGAAACTTCTGTCTTGATCAGCACAAAACACACAGAGGGCAACCTCCAAAGCACCAGAACAATTCCAGGGTAGAGAACAATCCTAGTTGCCTATATTTAAAAGAGATTAACTCAGAGTACAAAGCTGAAGTACTGGGATGCATGAGGAGATTGTGAGCCCATGTCATGGGATGAGAATATACGTCTTGGCTTGTTTAGCTGAACAAAGTGAAGACTAAGAGATTACAGCACTGATTTATATAAATACATCAGGAGAGTAAATAGGGAGAAAAAAAGATCTATTTAAACTAAAAGACAGCATGGGCACAATAAATGGCATAAACTGAAACTAAATAAACATAGGCTGGTGGAAGAAAGACTAGGGTGAAGGACCTGAACAACTTCCAGTTAGCGTAATGGGAGCAAAAATACACACACAAGAAACTTCCTTCCCCATGAACCCTCTTCAGCTCATGGAAGAGACTAAAAGAGAGAAGAGATATGACTTAGAGACTCAAGAGGTGCACTCCAGTTTTACGGGTCGGTATGGGAGAGAGAACAAGTAAACTTTCTGAAGAGAGAAAAACCTGTCTGGTATGCTATACCAAAAACTGTATCGTTGTCCTTTTAGCACCTGGTACTTCCTTTTTCTCACTAGGCTGCTGGTGTTTCACTTGTAACAATACACTAATAGAACAGCACGTTGACAGATTTGCATGCCACAGTCCTCCCGCTTCTGATTTCTTTGTGCATTTGCGTACATCTAAGCCTGGAGAAAAGGAGAAAAAAAAAAAACCACCAACAACTAGCAGGAGAAACAAAACAAACACACATGCACACAGCACTTCCAAACTGGTCTTGAGAGCAAACAATAGTAGGAAAGGATAACTACCACTCTCAGGGCTCTCAGATGATCGGGTCAGTGAAGCAGACACAGGAAAGGGGATTTTGAGAAACAAATAATACCAGTGCCTGAAATGGGAGCTTTGCTGTAAAGAGAAAAGAAACATATGCTCTTCAGCTGGAGTGGGTTTCTTATGTTGCTCAGAAGTAACTGGCTCATCCTCAGTGAAAAGGACTGGTGTTGTATTAACCGTTCTGTATCAGTTTCCGTTCCGAGTCCCCTGCCTGAGCCATTGGGTTATATCATTTCTGACAGGCAGCACAAACAGGAGACCAGAGTAACTCAAGTCCCCGATGCTGCTGAGCAGACATCCATCTGTGCTTCCTGGGGGCATATATATATATATACCCTGCCAAGGCTGGATGTCGCTGAACAGCACTGGTCGAGAGCTGGGACAGGTGGTGACAGTGGGCTGACAAATGCAAGTCCCTAGTTTTCACAGGGTACCACATTAGCTTGAGGTTCTTGCCAGGATCCCTGATGTCCTGCTCCTTCTTCTCTGCGAGCTGACCTTGGCCGAAAGGGAACCATGCAGTCACAGCATCCTTCTCGCTTTGCTCACTGAGAGCAGCAAGTTCCCTGGGAACGCATAGAACTTGGGAAGCTCTGCAAGAGCCCTGATTATCAAAGCACAGGCAAAATATGTGCTCTGCAAGTAGTTTAACAAATTTTGGGTCCATCATCATTCTCCCTGTTCTCATGTGGTCTTGTTTATGCTTAAGCCAGCATTCTGAAACAGGCACTGCCAGGTTCTGCATCATGACGGCTACAGAGTTGGCTCTTTTATTATGTATCCATTCCTAACTGAAAAAAAGGCATTTGCCCCAGGGGAAGAAGGAGGTGAGCTACCGTCTGAGCTCTTCTCTGTACCACCCTCTACCTCACATGGCTTCAGAGCCAACATATACAAAGTTTCCTTTGCCTTCATCCTACGTACCTGAATGCAGTCCCACTCCCAACTATTCCCTCCCTGCAGTTGTTGGCCCACTTCTCAGAATTACATTTCAGCTGTATATGGCCTGGATCCAGTGGAGGAAAAAAATCTCCCACCACCAATGCCATTGTTTGCCATAGACCTGGATTCTCTCGGTATAGGAGTGTTCACTTCCTTGATAGGCCGAGACTCACAGTTGAAAGTTAGGAGATTTCCCTGGAACTAGAGCTGGGAATTATCCCCAAACCCTACATTTGAGCAGAAAAACGTCAGGGGAGTCTGGACCTCATTTTGATCTTTATAGCATCAGCCCCTCTCTCTCTCCAAGCTCAAAGCAAGGCAGATTGTGACTTGCCATCTTGGCCCACATGAACATCAAGATAGATGCTGAAGACTTCTTTGTTCCTTGAATGTCAACTGTAAGTGTGAGTCATTGCGGCTTCAGGAAGGAGGGAACCTCTCAGACAAGGTCTTTCTGAGGAGCAGATGGGAATTGATACCTGGTGCAGAAGATCCAGTTTTAAAGATACGAAGCTAGATTCTCAAGGGCACTTGTCTCCCATTGATTTCTAAGTGCCTTATAAGATCCAGTCATAATGACTGAATCTGCAAAGAATTAATTTCGAGGGAACCTGAGTGCTTTGTTCCACCTTGTTGCAGTGCTTAACAAACAAATTTTCTATATATTGCCTAGATAACAGCTTAAATCTCAGTTGTACTCTTTATCTCCCGTTCAGTGGTCCCTTTCTTCACAACCAGAACCACTGTCTTGGGTTCCAAGGTGTGATTGTTTGCCTCTCAGTACAGCTCCATGTCTTTTTCTCATTAAGTGAATTCACTGGGATTTCTTACATGAGGGTGGAGTAACTTAACAACGAACAACTTGGCAAAATTGGGCTTTATGTAATTACTTGAGGATTTGGCCCAACATACTGGTACAACATGAGATGTATCTCATGATCTTTCGCTTGCGTAACCCTCTTCCTCTTGTTGTTTATTGTCATCCCTTGCTGGGTTAGTTCCTTGGGGCAGAGACCTTTTATTTAATTAGTCTGGAAAGGGACTGGCACACCTACAGAGCCATATTAATAATGAGAAACAGTACTAACCTACCCACAAGAAGATGTGTGCTTCCTTGCAAGATATGCGACAGGGTACGACCACAGTGATCAGTCATGCTCTGACCCAACAGGGCTCACCTTGGTTTGTCTTGGGTGGGAAACTTATCACCAATATGTCCCCAGGCTTTTTCTCCTCTTATGTTTGGAGAAATGTCATTATGATAGATCACCTGCTGATTAGATTTACCTCAAATAATAAGCTAATAAGTGTTTCTTCCAGGCTCTGGAACTCCCTTTCCAAGACATTGGAAGAGGAAAAAATAGCAAGTGGACAGCAGGTCTCCTGGAGTTTGTGTCCAAGTGATTTTTATCTGATGGTTGATTGACTTCTAATAGGGTAGCACTAAGGTTGCAGCAGGAGCTCCCTTATTAGTCATAGGAAAGAAAGAAAGGAAAAGAAAAAAAGGAAAAGGAAAAGGAAAAAGAAAAGAAAAGAAAAGAAAAGAAAAGAAAAGAAAAGAAAAGAAAAGAAAAGAAAAGAAAAGAAAAGAAAAGAAAAGAAAAGAAAAGAAAAGAAAAGAAAAGAAAAGAAAAGAAAAGAAAAGAAAAGAAAAGAAAAGAAAAGAAAAGAAAAGAAAAGAAAAGAAAAGAAAAGAAAAGGAAAGAAAAGGAAAGAAAAGAAAAGGAAAGAAAAGGAAAGAAAAGGAAAGAAAAGGAAAGAAAAGGGGAGAGAGAGAAAGAACGAGAGAGAGAAAAAAGAGAGAGAGAGTGCTTAAGCATGTGTTTGTAACTTAGATGCCATAGAGAAAACAGAAGCAGGCAGTGATTTCTGTGGTGTCTGATAGGACATATACTGATTAAGGCTGTTCCTACAGGTAGGGCATTCAGAACGTCTTTCCTGTGTGGATTCTCTAATGTCTAACGAGGGCGGACCTCACATTGCTGCCTTTCTTTCAACAAAACCTCTAGCTCCAGTCAGTTGCCTGTTTTCCGACAGCTTACAGGAGCTGCATATCTTTAAATCTCTAGCCCTGTTGTCAAATGTGATTGAATTTGGCTAATGGCTTCCAAAGTTACCAGGTGGACAGACACACAGACACGCGCACACATCCCGGCACAGACAATGTTCTCATGAGCCAGATTTCCATCGGAAAGGAAGCCTAAAGAGAGAAACATGGCCAACTCCCCCTTGCTCGCACCCCAGGTGTGAAACACTGATCTGCACCCACATTGAAGATCAGACTTTGCAAAGAGCCCAGGAACAGGCAGCCCAACAGCCCTCATTTAGCCCGTGTGTCATGCCTTGCCAAAGCAGCATGCTTTCCTTTGTCACTGCTCAAGGAAGAGCCTAGCTTGAATCAAGAGGTGTCATTGACTTTCCCTTTTTGTCCCATCCAAAAAAAGCCAGCACGGTAAAACAGAACTGGAAGAGCACGCTACATGTGTGGCTTTTTGCTGTTTGTATGGCACAGCCTAATTTTCAGAGGCCGCGTTTTGGAGGCTCTCAGAAGAAATGTAGGCACCTCCAAAAGGCAATTCAGACATTACATGAACTGAACACAGGCTTCTCACTCAGAGGCCAGAAGGCAGGAGGGTTGAATCCAGCTCAGAATGTGGGTTTTTTTTCTTTTTTTTAAGCTAAAAAGAGCCCCAAAGTCATCAGACCTTACCACCTTCCTCAGTTCACCTGATTCTTTTGATAGCTCCCAGGCTGTGGATGTCAGCTTTTATCAGAGACAAAAGACAATCTGAATAGCAACAAAACTACGCCGGGAATAAAACCGAAGTCTATTTAAAAAAAAAAAAAAAAAAAAACCAGAAAGAGAAAAAAACCAACAACACACACTAAAATATTCCATATGCTCTTATGGTGGGTTGCCCACGGCACACAGAGAAAGATTGTAGCTAGGCGCAATCTGATAAGACAGAATGCAACTGCTAGCTACTAGGCAACCACCAAAAAAAGAGGAAAAAAAAGGACAGAATCAGCATACACACAAGAAAGAAAAAGGTAGAAGAGGGAGGTGAAGCTGAGTTTCTGTGCGTAAGGTATCACTATTCATGGAGGAGCAGATGTTAATAAAACTTTGCGAGGGTTTCCAAGTGAGGCTGTGAATGACGCTGCAGTTTGGAGGCTGCACAAGGATGCCTGTTGTAGTCTAGCTGGTTTTCTTTCCCTTTTTGTTGCATGGTGGAGAAACACATGCTAACCGCATAATCACAGGACACCCTTGGCACCTCCTCTCCCTCTCTTTGTAGGTCTCATCCCATTGTCAAGCCTTGTCATTAATAGAGGCCTTGATCCTGCAATATGAAGCATGCATGGGATGGCTGGTTCTCACACGGCAAGCTGCTCTTCACATGGAGAACAGTTTTGCACCGGGATGCGAGGAAGAGTGTTGTATTGCAAAGATTTTGGCCAAGGTCTGCAAAGCTAGTTTTGTTCCCAACTTTTGGCTTCCCAAAAAAAACTGTGGATGTTAGCACATAATTAGATGTTAAACTCTGGTGGATCTAGACCTGAGATCTCTAAGGACAATTACTGTTTCCTAGCACAAGGGCTCTGATCGCTGATTAGGAATCCAACGTAATACTGCAATGAATATTAATGTTAATAATAATAATAATGCAGTAGATCTAAGTTTGCAGCTCTGGTTCACGCAGACTTCCTATTGAAATTAGCCAGGCCTCCGCGCATCCTGAGAAAGCGCGTCTCCTTACAAAATGGAAATGTGATCCTGCAGTCCTACCCCGTGGTAGCAGTCAGGCCCAGGAACAGCGCCAAACAGCTCAGCAAGATGAGCCTGTACAAGGGCCATTTTACATAAAGGAGGAGTAATCATGGAAACACGGCTCCCTGGATTTGAACCAAGCCCCTGAGTCACAGAGCAGGACCCCCCTGTTGTAGTTTCTGTAGAAACACAGAGCAACGTGGGAACATGGCCTCGTGTGAAGAGACGAAGGGCAAAATCCCTTATTCTGGGGTTTTAAGGCAAGCTCTTTCACACCAACCTGCTGTTTGGCTTTGAGCAAATCACTTTGCTTGCTTAAGTTTGTTTTTTTTCTAAATTAATACTGAAAATGGGTTTCGACACATTTTTCCTCACGGGGGTGTTGGGAGGCTGAGTTAATAAACGCTTGCCAAGCGGTAGAAGATTCTCAGATGAAGCTCACTTCCCCTGGATGTGTACCATGCTCGTTGCGGCCGTGTCTGAACGCTTACGCATGTATAATTAAGAAGGACCATGATAACAGAAAGTGCAAAGCGCTGCTCCTTTCTCACTGCATAATCATGTCTTGGAGGTGGGTGGCCCAAGAGGGAAGCATTGCATCAGATGCGACAGGGTTTGCTGCTGAGGTATGTTCTGAGAACAGTCGTTTTTTGTCTTTCACCGAATTGGGACTAGGTATAACCTTTAGATTTTTCACTATATGCTAATTAAACCTTCCCTGGGCATTCAGCTATTCCCTCCAGCCCCTGCTTGCTTTCTGTGCGCAAACCCTCTACAAGCCTACACAAGCACCCATCAGCTTTCATTATAATTTACCTGAAAAATCCACACACTCCTGCTTTCATGTAAAAAAAAAAAAACAAAAAAACCCCAAAAAACAAACCTAAGATATAAAAACCATCGTGACAGCCAGTGAAATAATCTGTTGCCTACAAATCAGGCCCAGGATGGTAAGAATTAGACCTCCCACATCACGTTAGCTTGGAGGGCTCTCCCTTCCCCTTAGCCTGCAGTGGAATTCCCGTTCCTACCACCGCGGTGGAAGCCAGCCCTGGCCCAGTGTCTGCATACCACCCGTCCTGTAGCTGCGCTGTGTTTACTTCAGGATTAAAAAAATGTGGGGGGAATGATCATGAACTAACAGCCGTCTCTTTGTTGTGTGTGGTATAGGCAGGGCAGGTGGAAGAATTCCACCTTGGTCGGAGGCCAGGCTGCATGGCCTCCTCGATCTTTTGTCACCAAGATCTGGGTAATCTCAGGTGAGGCAACATGTTAGAAAGGGGGAAAAGGCAGGCTGGGTCAGGCAGTCCGACAAGGGCGGGATTAGTATGTTCCCTAGTGTCTTGTCCAGCCTTAAACACTCTATATGATAGAGTCCCCACTTTTCTATGACAACTGCTCCACTGCCCATAAGCTCTCACAGCAAAGAAGGTCCTTTCTGATATGTAGGTTCAACCTGGCCTCAACTTTGCCCCATTGCTAGTTGTTGTAATACATAGCCATGGCACTGTATTATCTCATTGCTGTTGGTTCCACACATTGTATTGCCAAAGATAACTCTGCACACGTGTAGACAGCTCTAGATGGTTATCACGTCATGCTTGCAAAGTGGAGATGCCTCCCAGCCAAGTGGTACGATTCAAGCCCACAATGCTGTCTCAGAGATGAGGGCCTCGCATGGCCCAGTGGCCATCCCAATGCTGTGAGGAGCACTGGGTTGTTCTTGCCATCTGAGTGTTGTTCCCCTTTCCCCACTTGTGTCTCACCCTGCCAATCAAGATGGTCTCCATCATGGTGGCTCCTGTCAGCACTCCGTGCACTCGTGCACCAGCCTCCTTGACAAAGGGAGGAAGGAGGAGGAGGAGGAGGAGGACCACAAGCGGAGCCAGTGCTCCAGGTTCCACCGTCTGCAAAACTGAGGGCTTGAAAATACTGACTCAAGTCAGTGGATGCCAACTCACCGAAGCCTGTACCGCACCCTCTCTTTTTGGCACACCTGAAGCAAATACTGGGGAGCCTTCAAAATGAGGGCTGTGCAATCATTAAGATCTACAGAATGGCTTGCAGGACTCTGCCAAACTGGGTGCTGCAGCAAGAGCTTGGGGAAGGCTGGAGTCGGCAGGACGTTTTCGGAGAAGGGATGCAGTAGGATCTCAGATATTTGGGCAGTTCACCCACTGAGGTTCCTGAGAGAGTACAACAAGGAGTAGGTGGCTGGACAGACAATCGGCAGCCATAGCCACAAGCACTCATTGCCTCCTGGACATTCATCCACCACAGACACAGCTCAGCAACAAAACCCTGAGGTGGGCATTCAATGGTGGCCAGTTAACCCCCCAAAACTCCTACTCCAAATGCTCCCTTAAATATACAGCTACATATATTACAAAGTAAGAGTCACCAGTAGCTTTACTGCTGGGAACCAGCCCTTTGGAAAGGAAGACTGCAGAAAGGAGAGAAGGAGCACACGAAGAAGGATAAACAATTCAGTATAAAAGGTGGAATGGGGTACAGAAGAAAGGCAGCGAAGAAATAATCTGATCAGCTTCAGACTCCCTGAGCCAAGAGAGGACCCCTCCTCAATGAAGAACAGGCCATGCAGAGATACAGGTTCCCATCCAGAGCCATCAAGGATTTTCCTAGGGACTTGAAGGGGACTCTGGATAAGATACTACAAAGGGGGTTACAACTCTACTGATCCCTGTTGTGGTCACCGGTGCAGTAGGTAATTAGGGAATTATTTCAAAGAATCAGAAAGGATGTCAACAGGGATATCAATGCAATATACTAAAATCAGTTGATTTGGGTTTTCCCACTGCACACGTTCACATCACAGTGAAGGGGACAATACACCACCACCACATCAGGAGAAAAACAAGCAAGTGGACAGGCCACCTCTCCTTGGGACGTCCTGGCCAGAGAGGATATACAAAACCTGAACATGCAGAAAGTCACTTATAGAAATGGGAGACACTCGTGTCTCTTGGCTGTGATGGGTTTGCAAGAGTAAAGATGCCTGTTAACTTCTTTTGCATAGCTAATGAATTTGGTAAATATGATTATGAAGAGTGTAAAGCAGTACCCATAGAACTGTTGACAAGGCAAAGTCTTACAGCCCTTCCCATTGGCAATCCAACTTCTCACTCAGCCTACGCCCACGTTCAGAGCTCGTATCTCATTGGCCCTCTTTGGATATCCCATACGGTAGAAGGCCAGAGGGCTGCCAATGCCCAGTGGAAAAGCAGCAAGCCCAGCGATGTATCTAGGTTCATGAACCCCTTTGATAGCTGCATATTTTTCCCTTGTGGTTTGCCAGCAGAGGAGATAACTTCTCAGCCATTCCCAGCTATAAAATGGTTGGCAGTTCTCTGACAAATTGAGCGCCTCACTCATGATCCTCCCCTTTCAGTTATCCAAAAGTCAGATCGTTATTTTCCATAATGGGTAACGGCTGTTTGCCCGAGGTGCAACTTGTGATCTCCTGGGCTTGCCATGTAACTAATAAGTAATTGGTGGTTTAGGGATACTATGAAGTCTTGTGTTTTTCCTTGGAGACATCAGACAAGACGAGATGAATTCTTTCTAATGGTGAGTGTATTAATTGCAGGAAAAGGAGGTTTTAAGAACCGCTGACAAATATCAGCCCATAAGGAGTATAGCTGAACCTGTCTTCAGAGACCTCGAGGTGAGAGCAAGAGATTGACTTCCCTCACCCCTGAAGTTCCTTCCCATGTTATTTACTGCATTTGCTACTTTTCCAGGAAAACATTACATTTACTTCCATTCTGCTCTCTACAGGTCCCTGTACCACCTTCCTCTGTGTTCAGGCATCTTTCAGTAAATGCTGGAAGGATCATGACCAATATCTCCCCATTCAGTGGCATCAGCCAGAAGCAAGCCAAAGGCAGGCAGCAGTGGCGATAGCCTTCATAGATACCCAGCTCAGCAACCTGAGGGGCTCACATAACCTCCAGCTAGAAACGTTGCAATGTTTCTGAGCCACCCAGGACTTCATCTACAGGGAGCAGTTTGCTGCGGTCTCTTGCCACCTAGCTGTACTGTTTAAAGACATAATCAAACAGATTCCTGAAAACAAGCCCTGACTGTAAAGTTTCACTGCAACCCCTAACACACCTGCTAATGCAGCTATCGCCTGGCTGTGCGCTCTCAAAGGTGTAATAACACGGCCGTATCCTGCTAAAGCTCCAGGGGAAAGCATGAACAGAAAAGCCTTCATAGTCTTAAGGCAAGGAAAATATTATTGCACTTCCACAAAGCAGCTTCCCTTCCTCCAGAACAACCACCTCAGGTCTTTCATCTCAGCGAGCTCTTGGCATTTATTATTTTAGAGCTTTTTCGCATCGAGAAAGGATTATTTTTGTTCTTGCTCCGAGATCACTCCTTATTGTTAGTTAAATAAATCAAGTTGGTGGAGAAAATAGCAAATGCTTAGCAAAAGTGTATTTCATCAAACTGTCTGATCCTGGGGATCCCAGGTATTTATTCAACATGGAAAACCTACTCAGCTGGATTTATATATATACACACATATATATATGTACACATACACACATATCTCTCTCTCTCTCTCATAGGTGTGTGTACATTCATGTGATGGCTAATATCAAGTCTCTCTTTGCTGCTGGAGGTGATCATGTTTCTTGAGTACAGACCTAAAGACTGTCTCTTTCATAGGTAATGAAGAGGGAAAGTCCCAGAGACTTCCATTGATTTCATTTCCCTTGGGAAATTTAAGTTTTGTCTGCAAGAGTGGCAAGCACTTCACTGGGAAAGGAGAGGAAATGAGACCGTGTTCCCATCTGCCTCACTCTGTGTGAGTGAGGCAGCAAAACTTCTCTGCCAAACTCTGGGAAGGCTGATACGGATGGTGAACCCTGAAAAAAAAAATAATCCTAGGTTTCTGGGGGACCTGGGAAATCCTGCACACATCCCTGGATATACCATCACTTCTGGAGCATCCCTTAGTGCCAGGCGGCTCCCTGCTGCCTTTCAAATGCAAGGGCTGCGGTTTCATGCAGCAGATGAATATTTGCTTTTTATTCGCCCTTTGATCGAGACCAACTCCAGCAGCAGCAGCCAGTGGGCTCTGCCGGCTTCCCTTCTGGATCTGACCCATTTTGGGTACTGGTTTCTGCAGTAACCATCCGTGCATGCTTTAAGGCATGTTTTTGTTTCTCATCTATCTATTCACTTAACAAATTAGCACAGTCTAGTCTTATGCAAATCGGAGGTTCGATTTCCTTGTGTACATTGAAACTCTTCCTCTGCCTTTACCAGCCAATGCGCAGCTACTGTTATTTCCCTACTAGGATGGGTTTGCATTGTTCGCTGCAGGCTGTAGAAGTTAATACATGTGAATACAATCCAAGTAAGCTAAGCATGTGTTTTATTATATACAGAGAGTAAAACACAGGGACAACAGAGAGAGAAGGGATGGGGGGGAGAAGAGAAAGGGTCAGATTCATTTTCTTTCAGATGACAGAAAGCAAAAAATAAATAGGAAAAAAAAAGCTTAAAATTTGATAGTTTGAGAGGAGAGAGTACAACTAGTTACCTGTACTAGGCTCAAACGCAAAATGGCAGCTGCCCCCCAGATGCCTTTAAAGAGAGATGGAGGGGACCTCTCACATGTGAGGGCAGAGTATGGGGAAAACAAGATGTCCTTTCCTTTCAGTAGCACCTAGAGATCATGGAATCATAGCATCATGGAACCATCTAGGTTGGAAAAGACCTTTAAGATCATTGAGTCCAACCGTAAACCTAACACTGCCAAGTCCCACTCAACCATGTCCCTAAGTGCCACATCTATATGTGCCACAAAGCCCATGGGCCAGTTTTCTAGGCGAAAAATAGAAACCTATTTATGATGCCCACAGCAGGCCCGGAGAGTGTAGAAATGAGAAAAAAGAGGAAAACTTTATGAGGGCAGGAGAGAGATTGCAAGAAGACAATCCCACAGCAGACCATGGACAAGATCCTACAGCCCCGAAACCCCAGCTCCAGGCTCTGACCACTGGACAATAAAGCCCACCTGCTGTTTTCACCTGATTTCAGTCAAGCTAAACTGGGGCCTGATTTCCACGCAACTGTAATTTTGTCAGGGAAATTGTAATGTGTCTTTTGCCAGCACAGTTAAAACACCACAATAGATGCTATTCTGATGACAGCCATCAAAATAAGTAGATAGATTAAGAGACAGATAGACAGAAAGAGTTTGAAATAAGGAAGATATATACAGAGAGAGAGTGAGAGAGATGGATGGATAGATAGATGAGCAGGAATAGCTGGGAATATAAGAGATTATATAGATAGATAGACAGATCTTGGCATAAAGCACTTGCATCAAGGTGCAGCTGGCAGCCCTGATTTAATGCATCATTTGCTCAAAGTGCTCATCTCCCTCCCTTTAAGTAAAATGAAGTTGTTTGTTATGTGTTACGGAACAAATCTGTGTGTGGGCTCCCTCGGGGTCATAGGATTGCATGAGGTGAAGGGCCTGATCCTGCCAAGTTCCCAGCACCCTCGCCCCTCTCTGAAACGCAGGGCAAAGGGATGACGCCCAGCATCAGCACCCGAAACGCCGAATGCCTGGCAGCCCCAGCCGGTGCTGGAAGGAACACCAGGATGCGGGGAGGAAGGAAGGAGGGTGGATTATGACTTACCCGTATCATCTCATAACCTGCCTCAAGATGTATTTAAATTATAAATAAGTAGTAAGATTCTTTCTGTCAACACATTTCAATTTAGGACTTCTGGTTTGGCAAACAGTTTCACAAGAAAGCTCCTTACAATATCCAAGACGGTGTGAACAGAGAGGACTCATGGCCATTTTTCTGCATCAGAGAGCATCCTTTCCAATTTCACCTGAGAAATACTTCTTGTAATTTGTTTAAACTTTGAGGCTCTCAGGAGGCTGCCTACCCTTGATTTTCATTTAAAGCAACTATACCTTGTTTCTGTGCTGCATTAAACCCCAGCATAAATGCCTTTTTGTCAATCCAATACCATAGCCCAACACGATGTTTCAACAAAAACAGCTTTATGCAAAGCTTGGAGCTGGGGAAAAGAAACAATGCAAATAAAAGACTGTAATTCTTCTATTAAACAATCTTGCTTTATTCTCCCTGACTCCTCTGCTGCCGGTCCCTATCTGCTGGCCCACCTCTGCTCTGTTTCAAGGTAGAGGTAAAATTCACCCTGATTTCAATGAGAGCAGAAATTTTTTCAGCCTTAATAGGGACTTGACTAGTGACAGGTCTCAACTGTAAGATTAGTTTAGGAGTGAAGATTTTATTTTGCCCTTTTTACATCCGTAAGCCAGGGTCATTCTCAGTCACCCACAACAAAGACTCAATTTTTAGGCTTAGAATGACGAGGCTGGGTGAAGGTTTCAACTCACGGGAAAAGGCCCACCTCCAAACCCGCTCACGAACAAGAGCCGTCCTAGGGTCTGCAGAAGTGTGCTGGAAACCTACCCAGGCCAGACGGCCCTTTGTGGTATTTCAGCACATCCTGCTTCTTGTCCTACCTTGGAGGAGTGAAAATGAAAATATGAATATACTTTCCAAAACCTCAACATAGTTTTGGTGCAAGGGTGGGGAAGGCAAAGCTGTGGTTTTGTTTGCATTGCGCATCCACAGAAAGTTCAGGTTTGGTTTTGGTTTGTTTTTTTTCACCAGTGCCTGATTACCCTTTGTGAAACGTCCCAGACAAGGCAACACTGGGGCTTGGAACATGTCGTTTAACCATAGAAAAAAACATCATTTCTTAGCCAAATTTACCTAGTTGTTGCAGTGGCTGCGTTCTTGACCACTTTACATGGACAGATGACTCCCGGCAGTGATGCAGAATTGCCTTCTGTAGTTTGAGGGGGAAACACTCCAAGAATCTCAGGTTTTGTCCTTGCTTGGAAAACTGACGGTCCCAATATTTCCAGCCAGGTCACATAAAACCTTGCATTCATTTTGTGGTAATAGCTTTTTCCCTCGGCACTGTGTGGCAATGCTTAATTAACAAATGATCAGACCTGAGGAAAGACGGGAAGGATTGGAGATGTTTGAGGTGTATCACCAAAAGTATTTTCAAAGAGGTCACCAGTGGTGATTCACTTCAGTGAATTACTGCATTTTCCACTGGCATGGCCAAGCATAATAAGTGTGGAGGAAAAAAAAAATGACAAAGTCAAAGCAAAGCTAAACGGGAAGTTTGAAGGTTTTCATTTGGTTTTAATGAAACAAACAAAAAAAAGTCATTTGAGTCAGCCCAAAACATTTTCTTTAGCTGAACATGAAATGCTGAGTATCATTTGGAAGTCATTTAAAACTTTTCTTTCTTTCTTTTTTTTTTCCCCTAAACTATGTCAATTCTTCAAAGAAAATGCCATTTGGAAATGAAAAACGCAAAAAGCTTCAGTTTAAAAAAGTCAAATCAAATTGTTATTTCCATAAAGGAAACATTTTACCCTAAAAATATCTACATGCCATGTTTTTTAAACACTTCCCTTATTTATTTTGGTTACAAATTTCTGCAGCAAATTCAACCAGTGTTTTCCTTCCTGGTAAAAATGTACTATTTATTAAAATATATACATTCCCCTCCACACCATACAGTACAAAATGCTAATTTCTTGTTACCAAAAGCCGAATTTAGTAAGTAAGCATGAGACAAGACAGTGTTCCAAATCATCACCAGTGCTTTGGCAAAAGTACCCAGCAAGTAACAGACTCTGTATCAAACCAGACCATAAATAGAGCAGTTTTTTGTGGCCATTATCCTAGGAAGGGGCTCACAGACAGCGTGATGCTTACAGGCAGAAATTCAGGATCACCACTGAGCTTGTACAGGTCTACAGTAATGTTTGCACACTGAAAAGCCGGTCAAGTGTCAAGAAAAAAGCTGCAGCTCATGACCCTCACATTCTCCTTAGTGGCCCTCATAGCAGAAAGTTTGGAAATGTAACAAAAAATCACTCCTCCCACGGCCATTTGGACATTTCTCCTAACACAAGCAGCTCTCAGATTAGTACCTGGGTATTGGCCTACCTAAAAGGGTGGTGATGGGTGGGGGCAATATTGGAGTGTTATATTTGTTTAACTTTTTCTTGAAATCTTGGGGTCAAATTATACCTGTCCCACTTACAAATATCTGCCATTAAAAAAAGATTTTTTTTTATAGAAAGTTCTGTTACTCTAAACGTGTTGCACATGAGAAGGTTTAGTCTTACTATAGGCTTTGGAGTATTTTTGGCTGAATGGCCGCGTGTGTGTCATGTTGGATGCTGGATATTTTGCCCCTAGGGTAAGGGGCACAACCCACGTATTTATGCATGTGCTGAAGCGCAGTTACCCTGACCACCCTATCAGCCTATCTTGTTATCAGCCCCTCCATCTGCCTGTATATTTTATCTCATTATTCTCTATTTATTTGTATTGCTGTGATATCTGAGATCCTGCCTACACTCAGCTGCCAACGTCTAGAGCTCATGTGCTGCACGGGAGGGGAAGGCACGAGGAGCGGGTGCAAGGCTCAGCCTGACCAGACATAGTTGTATAACGAAGGCAGATTTGAAGCACCGTCTTGCCTCTACAAAGTGCAAAATCTGTGTGGGTTTGCCTTTTTTTTTTTTTTTTTTTGGCTGAGGGTTTGTTTTTCTGCGATGTGATGGTGTGGGGAGGTGGAAAAAGGTATTCAGCTCACTTCCAAACAAGCTCAAATACACCCAACTGGTGTCAGAGGTTTTTTTGGGGTTTGTTTTTTTTTTTTTTAATCTCTGACATTTGTTTTTCAAACATTTGCTCCCCAGCCGTGTGCTTTGCTGGTCTCTGGGTGTTAAATACAGGGAGGCAATGTCTAATTGTGGTTTTCCTGAGGGTGCTGAAACATTTAAAATGCGTACAGGCTCGAGGTCAGTGTCCTGGAAGTGTCAGCTTTCTCCCTCGGAGGAAGCCAGTGCAAGTGGTACCTCGTGAATCACTCTCCCAAGGCCGTATACCTGAGATTCTCAAATTCTGCCTGAAGGAGGGGAGAAACATGGCTCAAACGCTATTTATCACCCCTGTCTTTCAACAGCACTAACAGAGTCATCCAATATCTGCGGCACCGCAGCGAAACTCCCGTCCACATTTGCAAGGAAGGTCATGCAGAGGTAACTGAGCACTGCTGCAGTTAACCATTTCTCTTGACCCAACAGGTTGTTCCCCACTTAAATCAAACTCTGGGCACAGCCCGGGTATGTTCCCAGGGGATTTGTGTGTGTGTGTGTGTGTTAGTCTTTCTAGAAATGGGAGATAAAAGGCAACATGAGAAAATTATTTTCATGGGCTCTCTGCTGGGAGTTCTCATGGCAGGAACCCCCAGTTCCAGGCTGGCAAGGCCCCTGTTAGCAAGAATTAAAATAAAATGGCAATGTCAGCACTGTTTTTATTACAGCATGTTTGATTCATGCTGTATCTTACTTGTAAGACCCAGATGGACTTACAAATGTCAGTGAGTTATGCCCCATGTCAAGTAGGTGGAGCTATTATTAGTAGTAGATCAAACATAACTATGATATTAGATTGGGATTTACACCCCTACGTTCCTGGATTATAGGGGAGCAGCTGAAGGACTTGTGAAAATACGTGACTTTGGCACATCTAGGCCCACTTCTCTTTCCCTGCCAGTACCCCAAGCCTTGGAAGAAGCCAATGCATTGCCATGCCTTAGCAGCCTTCCAAAAATCTGTCCTAACAAACTAAAACAATGCCCAATCCATGAACCTGCCAAGACACCTACCCTTCAGGATGAGCCTTTTTACCTGCGCTGCACAGAGCCTAGTGCTGTCCCTGGAGTCCCTCTGTTGAGATAAGCAGCTCTCTTGGAAAGGCAATGGTGAAATGGTGCCCCTTTGTTCATTTTGGGAGAAGGCCCATGTAGATCTACCCCACCCCAACACTAGGGCCCAGAATTGGGAGAAAGAAGGGGAGGAGAGGAGAGGAGAGGAGAGGAGAGGAGAGGAGAGGAGAGGAGAGGAGAGGAGAGGAGAGGAGAGGAGAGGAGAGGAGAGGAGAGGAGAGGAGAGGAGAGGAGAGGGAGAGGAGAGGAGAGGGAGAGGAGAGGGAGAGGAGAGGAGAGGAGAGGAGAGGAGAGGAGAGGAGAGGAGAGGAGAGGAGAGGAGAGGAGAGGAGAGGAGAGGAGAGGAGAGGAGAGGAGAGGAGAGGAGAGGAGAGGAGAGGAGAGGAGAGGAGAGGAGAGGAGAGGAGAGGAGAGGAGAGGAGAGGAGAGGAGAGGAGAGGAGAGGAGAGGAGAGGAGAGGAGAGGATACCAACTGAGCTATTCTGTTAGTGCAGGCAAACTCTCATCTCCTTTACTTGTTAGTGCTCTTCTGGTAAGATGGCCTCAGAGATCTTCATGACAAAAATCCAGTGGGAAGTGGTACAATTATTTGACAGCTGAATTGATAACTATGTAGTTGAAAGCCTTTAGATTTATATGCCCAGCCAAGAAGTCCAGCTCTTCATTCTCTGTGTGTGTGTGTGTGTACGCACGCTGTTTTTACACAGTGTCATTATTATTGTTCATCGTTTTGCCTGGACAGGAATGTACGAACTCATTCATGGGTACTGGTCAATATGTCACTCATAGATAAAATAAAGCTTTCCTTACACTGGATATCTCTATAGGGTGTCTAAAGAGAGCATTAAAATGTCAGGATCCATGTTAATGATGGGATTTCTGAAGTTAGGCCATGTTGGCCTAGCTTGATTATTGATCACAAATAGAGCAGATTAAGCTCAAGAATGATCTGGAAAAAAAAAAAATTACCCTTTGCTAGAAGGTGAGGAGGGGTTCCATTCAGAAACTGAATAAAAAATTTAAGGAGAGTTAACATTCATTTTTAATTTTGTGCTGAATTTTTTTTTTTAAATGAATTATAGGTCAAGGCAAAATATTTTGTTCAGTTTGACCGTCTAATTTTTATGTTAAATAACCTTATTAATTTTTTTCTTTTCTTTTTTTTAAGGTAAGTCAGGTTTTTATTAAGAGTGCCTTTTCAAAATGAAAAAGCAAAACATTTTGCTTTGGAAACATGAAAGCAAATACATTTCCAAAAGAGAAACATTTTGAAAATGTTTAAATTATACATTTGGAGATTAATTTCCCCACAGCTTTTTTCAGTCAGCTTCAAGCCCAGTTTTTTAAATGATTCTCCATCCCTTTCACATCCTATTTTTTAGTAAATCCAACTTAAAAAAATACCCAGCTGCAGGAAGACTATGAACTTGTTTGCTCCACCAGTTACTTAGTTCCTGTGAGAAGAAACCAATGCAGTGCCATAATCTAACACCATCTTTAGTAGCCAGGATTATTTTTCGTGTTATTAATCTCTAACTTTTTAAGATTGGCAACTGAAACAACCCACTAATTTTTGCACAGCCGTCCTTTGTGGGTTGGTATCCTTGCAGATTTAGAAGATCTATCAGGACTTTGTCCTCAGAAAACAGTAATTCTCAGACAGAGCATCAGCTAGTTCCTGCCATGGCAAAGTACCATAATATTAAGTAGGTGTATTGTAAAAAGGGTTTGGGCATTTCTGAGGTCACTAATTGGAGTTGGACGGGGTCTGGACTGTTATGGCAGCCACATTATTCTGTTCTTTTAGCTTTGAAACTTTTAACATCACACTCAGAAATGTATTGTTATTCTTGCGTAATGGAGGAGATGATACAATACTTTGCATCTCAAATGGTTTTGCAATGTTTGATGACACGAGCCTAATTAGCCTCATTTTTCAGATGTACAAAAAGATGAGAACCTAACAATTTACTGAAATAGGCATTGGAGCCTAAACCTCTCTTCCACCATCCCAGATAAAGTCTTGAAAGCTAATGTGGGCAAGGAAAAAAAAGTATATAATTAATTAAAGGCTACTTCATAGATTTGTGTCTACATGACCATAATTTTGTGACTGGTTAAATGCACAAGTTAAAGTAGGACTCAGGAGTCCTGACTTGATTTTAGTGTTTTAACAGTGCTTTAACAGTGAAATAACACCCCCTTAAGATGTGTGAAGCATTAATTCTATGTAGCTGAGAATCAAAGTATATATGTGTTTGTTTATTTACTTATACAATGGCATTTCAAGCTCCTTTAACATCATTTCTGTGTCTGGGTGCCCTCCAATTACATGCTCAGATGTTAGATAAGATAAATATTAAAATAATTTGTGCCTATAATTATTGCTGCTGCTGCCAGAAGCCCTTTTGATACCATGTCTGAGACCAAAAGGAAAACCTGATTCATGTAAATTAGTTGATCATAATAAGGTTAAGGAAGAATCACTGCAGCACCGAATGCAACATTGACAGTGCTGATAAAAACAAAGATAGCCAGATCTGAAAAGGTTTGGGCATGGGGGACTTCGCTGGGATGCCATTTTAGGAGGGGTTTTTTAGGTGGGAAGCGATAGAAGTCTCCTTCCTACTCTACCTGCTGTATTCCTTGGAAAATTCCTTGCTATCAAGTAGTGCCAGACCACTTTCAAACTAACTAGAAAATCTTCTGTGCAAAGGTTGAAGGTCAGCAAAGTCACCCTTGCCTTGCACGAAGACAATTCTTGCAAATTTTGCACTGATGCCTGGGGTGGGACTTCTCTCTCCTACCTCCAGGTACTGGCAAAGCCAATATCTTCAGTAGAGCTACTCAGTGGAAAGAAATGGGCACTTCCAGGCTGTGGTTGACATCCTAAAATGACTGTCTAAAATGTGTAAAATTCAAACCTTGGAAGTGCTTTTTTCTCTCTACTTACTGCTGAGAGGCTCCAGACAACTACCTGTAAGTAAACCTCTTCTCTGTAGGGTCCAAAGTTGTCTGGGAAGAATCTCAAGCCTGATGACGCATGATAGTTGACTAGATATACCTGAAAAGGGCATTTCTCCAACTGGATATTTCTAACCCCAAGCATAAGGAGGCAGAGGAACATGCAGAATGAGCCAGGTAACACAGCAAATACAGTCAGAAACCTGTCGTAAGAGACCTCAGGGAGAAAACTTATTTTCTGTGTCCACAGTGAGTCACTGGCCAGCTCCCACAGACACTGGTGCAGGTTGCAGAGATCAGAGGACTCTAAATACATGTCATTTTTCAGAAACAGAAGTCTTTTCCTTGGATATTCACTACAAAGAGAGTTTGAACTCCAAAGTTGTTCCTATTTCTCGTGGTTCAACTGGTGGGTATAATTCAGGACGTAACTTTGTTATTGGATTAATTCCAGCCTTAGTTTCACAGCTCTAACACCACCAAAATCAATTACATTGATTCACTTGAGAGCAGAGATAGACTTTTCCTGACCATATGAAAATGTAAAGGACCCAGCCAAAATGCTGATCCCAGTCCAGTATAAATAAGGTGTAACTCCACCTTCCTTAGCTATAAAGGAGGTATAAATGTACCAGGATACTGGTATAAAAAAGCAGTGCCAGAGGAGGATCAGGCCGCCTCTTTTCCACCTCTTTTTTCATTGCTTGAGGACACAAGTACTGTGAACATTTCGAAGGAAGACTACGACCATCATAACCCCCTCACCACTGAATATCAACTGAGTGTGGTCAAGATTACATCCCAGTCTTGAATCTCCTCCTGGGAGTTTCTTTTTGAAAAGCCTCACACTCCAGGGCAGGCAATGGCATTTATTGATCACCTCTGACAGGTTGTCTCTTCCTTTGAGGACCAAGAATCGTTGACAGCCCAGAAAATCCAACATCTGACCCTCACTCAGGGCTGATCCAAAGCTGACAAATGAGGCAGGAGGCTTTCCATCAGTGCCAGTGGCTCTAGAGATGGACCTCAAGCGATAGGAGAGGGCCTTTTCAGAAGCAACATCTTCCAGAAGATCAGGATCTGAGTTGATTCATATTTCTGAATCAACTGCTGAATCAACTGAATCAATCCTGCTGCACTCATGGTGCAAGCTGCCCCTGCTTTGCTGAACGCAAATAGCAGCAAGCAAATAATTACTTGGGCAAAGGCTAGAGGCCATGGGAAAGCCTTAAGGATGGAGTACATAAAACAAGGGAATGGACTCAGAAATGAATGAGCGGTCACTTGAGTGCAGGGTCTTTTGAAATGAGATCATGCATTTTCGTACACAGGAAAAGTTTGGCTTCGGTTTAGCAGAGGGGATGCAGAATAAACTGTTTTTCAGGTCAATCTGATTAATTATATTTGTAGGTGCTCATCCACCTGACATATACTCCGATATGCTGAGGCGTGCTAGAGCTCGTGCAGGCCTGTGAGTCTATCACACGTATCGCTGCTCCTGATCCATTACTGCAGCTAGTGTGGACACAAATGTCTCTGCACCCAGGAGCTGTGGAAAGGGTGCACCCCCCATTTAGGTAATGCAGTCCACCTGTTCCTAAGTCATAGTCGGTCACCAAGCTGAAAAATGGTCAAAGACGACACTTAAAATATATTACAGAACTGTCTAAAACCACCTAGAAATCTTTGTGATTATCCTGCAACAGCAGGAATATGTTTATCTGGATTGATCTTAACCCAAGCACTTATCAAAGTCAATAAATTTCTATAGGCGTGATAGAGGTTTTCCATTCCATGCCACTGGATTCTCATTGACTACAGACTTCCCACTGCCTTAAAGGAAAAATGGTTCATGTTCCTAGCCCAGCAGGAGATTTATGGTGGAGGAGAGAGAAAATTTAGGTATCCAATGGCCTGAAGGGAGAACTTAGTCAGAGGAACCCAGTAATTCCTGGGAGTGAGCAGAGAATGAGACCTGGCAATTGATTTTAGCAACACTGGGATGAAGACCTGATCCTCAAAGTTTGAAGGTAGATTTGAGTTGAAGGGTTATTCACTCTACATACACAGTAAAGTTGCATGACATCATGTCAGAGATGCGGATCAAGTAGACCAGAGGGAATGGAAAGAAAATTCAGTGAAAACACAGGATTTCCTCATCTCTCCAAACATCGTAGATCACGTCTGAGCTGCTGACACACTCTATGCCGATCCATCCTACTCAAGTAAAGCAAGCACTTATGTGCTTGACCAGCCTGAGATCTTCAAGAAGCAAGAAGACATGGAGACATACCACTCGAAGGCTTGGAAAGCCTGTTGCCTCCTACCTGCCTCCCAACTCAATTCTCCCTAAAAAAAACCTCCCAGAGACCAGCTACTTCCACTCAAACAGGTCAGGAACAGTTTGAGCAGATTTCCTCTGCACCATGGGCAAGTGAAATCTGAGACACGCTGCTAAAGCCAGAAGCCAAGCAGGACCTGGGTGTTGCCCACTTTAAGGGCAAGAGCAGAGAGAAGGGACACTTTGAAACAGTGGCTCAGAGCAGAGATGCTGAATTTGATGCTTGGAGTTTGTGTGATAAAACTTCAAGTCAGTTTACCAATGAGGCGGTAAGGACAGGTGTCCTTACCAGAGCCTGCACCCAGCTTTTATATCCCCTGATGCAAAAGGACAACTGTACTGCAAACACAACAGCCATTCCTGTGCGCCGTCCATGAAATACCTATGCATACACAGCAGGGACAGATATACATCATCAAATCCATAGTCTTTCACCTTCCTCTCCCGTGACCCTTTTGGAAAAGGTCTACTAAATACAAACAAGGTTGACAGGCCCATATGCAAGCATAACTCTTTTTTGATGTACCGGATTTTATATAAAAGCCACCCCATGGAAATTAATAGGCAACAATATCCCTATTATGTACATACATACAGTACACACAGTATGAAAATTCTTATAGAAAGGTTATCAGTGTCTGACAAACTTTGGATTTTCATAAAGGAAAACATCCTGCCTGCTATAAATGGAAAGACCCTGGGTGACTGTTCAGAAATCCATCATAGGTTCAGTCCCTCCTTCCTCATTTTTGGCTTTCCCATGGGTCCTGTTCAATTCCTACTTGAGGATCCTCCTCTCTCCAGGCTCAGCATAATTCTATATTCTCCTCCACTTCCTGTCCCATACTGATACTTTTAAAAAAAAGGTCTATTATGAAGCAGCTGCAATCAAGAATCACAGTTCAGGACCTGTGCCTATTCATTCCTGTTTCCTCAGAGTCCCTAAATATAGTTTAAAATTTATCACAGAATCTATAAATCTGCTCCAGTGCGACTCCGCAGGAAGTAAATTCATCAGCTATCATTTCTGCATGCATGCAGAAAAGGGATGACCTTCTGCAACTGGCTTGAGGTTTTGCGAGTGAGACAACTTCACCTCTTGCAGAGAGGGCTCCTCTGGCCTCCCTGGCCATGGGCGGTCTTAGCATGTGGGGGAAGAAACCAAGAGTCTCAAGAAGCCAAGAGTCATCAATGACCCCTGCATTTACAGCAGTTCATATTGCTTTCACCTGACTTCTTAATTATTCATAATGACCTCAGCTGAGAGAGGAAGCTCTCCTGTGGCTGGTGAATATTAGGGAAGAGTGTAATTGAAAGCAGAATTGGAGCTGAAGGGTTGTATCCTGACCTGGAATAAAGCAACCCAGATCTGCGGACAGCAGTGCTCCCTGCAGTCAATGGGACCACCTCGATTTACGCACTGGGTGATTTGTGGCTTAGCGAGAAAAGAGTTATCCAGTCAAGTAGTGTAAGAAGATTAATGTAGTTCTAATACAGAAATAGTTAAGCAACTGATTGCACTATAATATTGCAATACAATATTAATTGGGAACTAAAACAGTTCATGGGCTAAGCCTAAATACGCATGTAGAAGGTCAGCTAATTATCCACGTTAGCATGAACACCAGCCTGCGAGGCTCACAAACAAGCTTTCCCTGAGCATTTCAGTCACTTCTGTCTTCCCAGAGGACAGGTTCTCATGAATTATTTCAGTGCCTCTGGAGTCGACAGTAACCCAGAGTGGAAATGTAAAAGGACAGGTTAAATAACCAGGTGTTTTGTACTTTGAGAGAAAAAAATGAGTTGAGCTTCAGGTCAAAGCCTTAATTTAAACTTATAACAAGGGAAATATACTTCTAAGATAGAGTGATCCAACATCTACCCAGGAGTCTGCATAGCCTCAGGGAATTATGTGAAACAGGTATAAATTTGCTATACATTTGTGTTGTGCCTTGGTTTCTGTAGAGCTGTAGCTTAGATATCCACACAGGCACACACAGAACATCACACAACCAATAAGGACAGACAGGTGACAACAGGCACCCTCCAATTCTCTGGGTCTAGATATACTTACTCACAGGCGTGACACACACCGCATTTCCTTTGCTGACAAGGTATGGAGTCCATACCACCGATAAGCACCCATCTATACCTGTACACATATATTTTTACAGAAGAATGCAACCAAAAAATGCATTAAAAAATAGTATGAAGATTAACAAATCAACCACTGAAATGTTAGGAAACACCAGACTGAATTATTCACTCTCCCTCCACCTCCATTGTTCCTTCTACATATGACAATCACACCAATTTTTTTTTCCTTTGCCTCATTCAGGGCAGAGGGAGGACATTGCCCTTCATGAGCAGTGGACATGTATTTTGCTCACTCCTCGTTCCTGCAGACCTGATGAAGCTGATGGGCTTCCCATGGTGCTCATCAACGTGCATCCGAGCACTTCACAAGTGATGGATTTATCTTCACAACACATCTTTGAGGAGAGAAGGAGTTGTTATCTGTTCTCCAGATTTGGGGATGGAAGGAAGTGGAAGAAATGAAGCCCTAGATTTGCAGTTCAGGTTGAGAAAAACCCTGTATTTTTAAAGAATTTGGTATTATGCAGCATTAATCCAGGCACAAGATCCCCTGGCGTCAGATACCACTGAGAACACTGAACATTTCTGCAAAGCAGAACTCAGGGTGTGAAATTAGGCATCCCCGAAAGGGAGGATCACACGATTAGTGGCTGTCCCCATGTGACAAGACTGGGTTGAGTTTCCCAATGCCATATAGAACCTCTATGAAAGAAGTAGGGATAAACATGACATTTTTTAAGGTGTAGTTTACAGGTTTTTTCCATAAGAATGTCTTCTGGTCTCTTATCCCAAACACCTCCCAAACGCCAAAAAAGAAAACAGGTTCCCACTAGCCCCTTCATCAACCGCCCGGATTCTTCCCCAGACTACAACCAGTCCTGAGTGAATCAGGAGTCTCGGTGACCAAAAAGGAGTATGAGAGCATGTGGTTTATGGCAACGTGTGCATTAGCAGTAGGAGTGACTCTGGAGGGAAAAAAAAGCTGTGCTGAGGACCCAAAGACCGCAATTTGGGGGGTTGCTTCAGGGTAGTTTTAGTCTGGCCCTGTGGCCTGAGTTCCCATTAGTGTAGCAGCAGATTAGGTGGGGGTCCAAGGAAACCACGTTGCATGAGCCAAGGTAAAATCGCATCACCCTAAGGTGGGACTATTGGGAAATCACTTCAAAAACGCACTGCTAATCTGAACATAAATGCAGGTCTAGATGCATCCTAAGACAACTCATAATTCAAATGCACAGGAAAAAAATAAAGGTTTTGCAGATGGTGTTAATTACAGCATTTCTCATTTCGTCAGCCTTGAAGCATTGAGTTTGGTCATCTTAAAAATGTCCCTTCAATATTGCGTGTATGTCTGTGTGCGCACACGCGTACTGACACAGGACCAATGCAGCTGAAAAGTTGACTAAGGCAGACAAATCAAGGTGGTAACACTGAAATTAACACTTAGGAGGTCTTGATTCAAGTCTTATTGCATTACTCATTAGGAGTCTTTCCACTGATGGCAATGGACTTTTGCTTGGATCATGGGTAAAATGTAGTTACCAGAGTCACATCAGCACAGCAGCTATTATTCACTCAAATTCCCAGAAGGCATTTTGCCTGCAAAAGGACCACAAGATTTGACCCCACTAATGACTTCCATGGTGTTTTCTACACAATATAGATTATCGAAGTAGAGCCATGACTCAGAGTGCTTTTCTGCTCCAACCTGCCTATCATCAGCTCTTCCCTGCAATTTCAGAAATGAAGAAAGGCAGAGTCGCTGTTCACAAGACGTTTGCCCGAGAACAACAGCTCTTGGCCTTTCCTGTAAAGCAGCTTTTTCCCATGCGTTAAAGGGAAGGAAAGAAACAAAAAAAACAAGCAAACAAACAAAACAAAGCAAACAAACCAAAAAACATAACAAAAAAACAAACACGCAAACAAAACCCTTCAAGACATTAAAATTCTGGAATATTTGCTGTGGGAGAAGAAAAGAAAAAAAAAATAACATAACTGAGGAACTGGTAGACCACTCATGTTAATTTAGCATCTCGGGCACTAATCAGGGGGTATGTGATGTGAGAGATCCTATTCATCCCGCTCCTGGCATCAGAATGTAAGATAATTGATGTAAGAACTCTCTAGACAAACTGTATATGTTTCCTAGAGTATATGCAGACAGAGTGTCTGCACTTGTGTCCTTTCCAGGATGCTCGTTCTCTGAGCTGGCCCCAGTCCTGCTTCATCTCACTCAATGCCCCTAAGACCTATGAAACAACATCAGAAGGAATCTACAAGAAGATGTTTCCAGTTTTTAGAAAAAAAAAAGTTAGAGTGAGAAACTCAGGAGCCCTGAGTTTCCATTTGCCCTCTAAAGCAAATGGAAAGATTGGAACACAATAACACACGAGTGCAAAATTCTGCCGTGCAAATCCTCCTCTAATGTTCACCATTATTGAGGTCCTGGAATCAATGTCTTAGTCCAACTGCAATCTGTTGATGAGCAAAAGGAGGGAAAGGTTGTAGCATCACGAATTAAAAAATAATAATCTCTCAAGCTTAATATCAGCAAAGATGATTATTTCCTTTGATTTGTCAGACTAATTGAAAATAGCTTTATAGTTCGCAGATGATTAATTAGGAGCCAACAAGATCTCCATTTGCATCTCAGTAATTCTTCACTCTTTTATTTCGACATTTAGTCTTTATGCTTAAAATATCCATTGAGAAAGCAGAAAGGTGATTAACATAAGATTTTAAATGTGTGCCATTTGTTCTGACTTTTTTTACAGGTTTTTGTCAACAGAGAAAAAAGGAAAGAATATACAACATTACAAAACGGTTACTGCCTGTTCCGCTTACATCTGCTAAATCCTCCTTTATTGTAGACATAGTTTAACTAGGTTCATTTTGAAACAGGGGAGAAAAAGCCCAAATAAAGGTCAATACTCTTCCCCTCCTCCCCAGTTCCCAAATCAAATCACTTTTTGACCTCTGTATAATGATCCTGAAAGTTTTGAAGTGGTCCTTCTTAAATGAAACATCCTTACTCATGTGAGCCATCCTGCAGAAGAAGATGAGACCATGGCACTGTTACCCTCTCCAGTTATCACCCAAGAGAAAGTGGGTTCAGAATAGCATCTGACAGATATGGTGATATTTTTCCATCCACTTGGCACTGAAAGTCAGGAGTACACATATTTCTGGGTGAAGGAACTCAAGTTATTTCATTCCGCATCAAAAAAAATAATAATTCATTTGCAGGTCACGTCTGTTGAGGTTTATAAGTTTGGGGGTTGTTTTTTTGTTTGGGGGTTTTTAAGCATTTTCTCTCCGCCTTGGCAACCTCTGTCTTATCACACCATGCTTAAACCTCCAGCAAATGGAGTGGGGCGATAAGACGTTTAACCCTTTATTTGGAAAGTAAATGCCCAACCCTTATGATAGTGTAAAGAAGCTGGAAGAGTAAATACTGAAGACTAAAAGGAGGACTGATTTCTAAGGATTAAACCATCAGAAATCAAATTATAAGAGCCAAACTTTGCTATTAACAATAATAATGTTAATACAAATGGCATTATTTCAAAGAAAACTCTTGCAGGAAGGGGCTGGCTGATGGCCTTTGAATTTTTGGGAATTGTCCTCTGTCTACCATCAAGCCCAGCCTTTTGGAACAGGTTCTGTCCATTCCTCCAAGCACAGGGACAGGGTCTGGTCCATCTTGATTTCACATCAAGATCTCAACTTTAGACCATCAAATTATACCACTGAGTACCCAATGGGCAGAGCAGAAAGTGCTTTTCCAGCTCCCGTCCAAAGTCGCAGGGTCTTTCCTAGTACCGCCCAAAAAGTAGCCAGGACCATAAGGACCCTGCCATACCTTTGCACTTATCCCAGTCCCAAATTGTCATCGACACAGGTTTGCCACCGTGGTGGCCATGGTTGACTGAGACCAAAAGGGACCCATCCCACGTGGGAGCCCGACATCAGGCGGGGGCAGCGGCTGGGCTGTGGTTCGAGGGGCAGGGAGCACACACCGGACAGTGGGGTTACACTAACATGCAGTCCATTTATTTTTGAGGTTTTGTTTTTTTTTTTCCTTTGTTCCGTGGGGGTTTTTTTTCAAGCCACCGCAAACACTGCGTTGGCTGTCAGCATGAGCACAGAGACACACATTCCCGTACCCGTGGTAACTACGTGATTAAATACCACCAAAACAAATTTTAAAAAAAAAGAATTAAGAAAGAAAGAAACATACTCCCTTTCCCACCCCCAAGCACAAAACACTTTTAAGTCAACAGAATTTAATCTAGTTTATTCTCCAAAAAAAAAAAAAAAGGAGGAAAAAATATGAAAACAAAACAAAAAAAGCAGGTCTTATCACTAGCAGTAAATAAATTTGTACAACCATTCAGTCTGTATAATAGGATGAAATAAATCTACATCTTTCTTATTTTGGTGCGTTGAATTATACATACAAACAACAATTACAGGAACTTGTTCACAATGCGTATAGACCTGGAGAATGGCTATCTGAAAACCCCTCGTTGGCAATGTCCGCATGTTAACACTGATTGCCTGACACCATTGGTACTTCCTATGTAAAAGGCCCGTGGCCCGAAATGAATGATCTCCCTACAGGTTTTATTTATTTAGTTATTTATTTAATTAGTTAGTTAGTTAATGCATCATCAAAACCATTCTAGCCAGCCCCCTCCCCCTCCCCGGAAATGAAAAAGAAACCGGAAAAAAAAAAACCAACCAAAAAAACCAAAATAAAAATAAAATAAAAGGAGAAGACATGACTGGCAGTTGGTCCATTTGTTCGTAAGACCGCGTTTCCTCTTGGTCTGCATTGTTTGTTTTTCTGGTTTTTAAATTGTCCTCCCGTCCTCTTTTTTTTTTTCTTTTCCTTTAAAAAAAAAAAAAAAATCTCTCGGAGTCCTTCATGCCTTTTTCTTTACAGCTCCCCAGATGCAATAAAGTCTTCCTCAAATGTACAGTATTTCTTACAATATAAGTTATATGCAATGTTCAGCGGTTTTTATTTTATTTTATTATTTTTTCACAGCACTAGAGATCCTGTCCAATAGGGAATGCAAGTTCTGAATGGCTTATTCACAAATGGTATCCAGATTCAGTGGGTAAGAATACATAGACGCCATAGTGAGTTCCTTTAAAAAGTGGCAAACATCACTTTTTTAAAACTTTTTTTTTTTTACTTTTTTCTCTTTTTTTCTTTTTTTTTTCCTTTTTTGTGCTTTTTGTAGTTTTTTTCTGGGTTTTTTTTTTTTCCTCTCTTATGCCTTCAAATAACATTTTTTTTTTTTTTTAATTCTTTTTTCCCCCTCCCATTTGATTCGGGACGTCAGACCCATAACCACACGCCTGCAAAAATGCAAGTATATAAAGTAAATCTCATTTTGAGACTGTAAGCATTCAGCAGGGGAGTCTCTCGCTAACCCATGGCAGTGACCATACTGGAAGGATGGTGAGGTCCGAAGGAGAGGCTGGATGGAGGATGCATCGGTGTCGGTGTAGTCAGCATGTGGCTGGAGTGACTGAAAGGTGAAATGTGGCTGATGGAGGACATGTGTCTGGAGAGGGCGGCGGGGTTAAAGGAGCTGCTCTTGGGAAAGTCTTCAAGGTTGTCATGGACCTTTTTGCACTTTTTGGATTTGCTAGACATTTTTCGGTTTCTGGTCTGAATTCCTTCTTTCTTCATGGTCAGGGGTCTGTTAATCTAAACAAAAATCAATTATTTTTTTTGTGCTTCCATCCCCTTCTCCCCAAATCACCAGGGGATTCGTGTACCCCGTGCCCGGGCAGTCCCAGGGATGTGCCCAGGACCAGCTGAGCAGCCGGCAGCCCCCCTCCTCCCCTTGTACACCCCACGTGCCACAGCTACACAACCTCTCCCCCCCATCCCAAAATTCAGATCCCACCAGGAAAGCCCAAGTTCGGTTGAAATTTCTGAAGACAAGACGACAGAAAATTGCTGGCAGAGCCTCACGGGAGCAAAACATACCCAAATAACTCACAGCAGCTGAAAAATTTCAGCTATCTGCACATTAGGTAATTGCACCGTGTTTAGGAACAAAACCAATCATTACCACCTTGAAACATTCCCTGCAGACACCATCGCACCCCGAGGCTTCCTGACTGATCTAAAATCATTAGCTGCTGGGATTTCAGCGCTACGAGGGATCTCAAACTTTCACAGCGGCATTAGGGAGCTGAGCAAATTCTTCACAAAAGTGGCAGGTATTTGTTTTATTTTTCTTCTTTCAGAAGACTTTGCTCTGACCATCCTTTCAGGTTTACTTTAGCAGATCCAATTTTATTTCTAAAGCCTTCCAGGTTTTTTTGGGGTGCTGAAACACGTATCTGTGCTGCCCGGCAGAGCATTTTCTACTTGCACGCAGACATATCTATAGGAAACCTAAGCATTATATTCTTCTGCATGGATACAAGCAGCTCCAATGAGCAACCATACACCCGTCAGGGTTGAGAAATGGTAGGAAAAGATCTGTTAGACCTCCTGTAAGAAACTCCTATCGCTGCATAGAGAGCCAGCATCACAACATGCATTAGCACAGGTGCCGTGAAAGCCCCAAAGACCATGCTTGGGAAGGGGTTTATGCATCCAATATCCATAAACATCCTTAAAAATCGGGACTTGGGAGTCTACATGGGGACTTATATAGGTCTTGCACTGGCTCCTCTGCAGAATTTCACCCATAGCAGAAGGCAGGAGAGCCCAGAAACCCCCCAGGGCTGAACACTACTTTTCATAATAAATGTGAGCACATGGCAGTGCTGATGGATATTCTGCAAACTTGAGAAAAGGGAAAAAAAATGGATCCACTATTCACCAAGAACTACTGTCTCAACCCCAGCGAAGGACAATGAAAAGAGATTCCTGCAAGGGTCCTAAGCAGATCTTCATCCATAAGATCTTAAATCAGTGCAAAGGACAAAGCACTCCCTTCTTCCAGATCACAGCAAAGTTTCTCTTCTTGCTCATCAGCCACTGCTTGGTGCCTTTCCCCACAGTGTGGGGATCATTCACAGATTTCTCTCCCTGGAGAGGCAGGGATACAATAGCTCCCTGTTACATGTGGGGATGGAGGCACGGGGAGAGGAAAGACCAGGCTCATCTGCTCCAGTTTAGGCATCCTAAAGTTCATCATCCCAATCTGAATTAGTGATCCCACGCTCTGCATACCAGCAGTGATGGGAAACTTCACCTCATCCAAAAAATGGGCGAATAAAAGGCTGATTCCTCTACCTCTGGATAAAGGGAGCCGGAGGGAGCAGCCCTGCTTGCTAAAGGTAGGAGGGAGAAAGCTGCCCATGCACAGCCCAACAGCAGCCCTGGGGCAGCAACAAGCAAAAACCTCAAATGTCACGGGCTTTAAATACAACATCACCCGTCTCCCTGGCTTCCTGTCCTCGCCGAGGGAACAGGGATACACACAAAAGGAAGGCTCTTTGCTCCAGCTGGGTGGCTGGGATAGGAAACCTTCTCCTGACTTGTTTTAAGTCAGCCAGCAGGGAGGGACGTGTTGCCCAGGTTCAGAGCCAGGAGGAAGCCCCAAGCGAGCCCCACCAGGCAGCAATGCTAGAGGAGACCTGGAAGTCTCAATCCCTGATGAATCCAGCCCAGTTTTGGAGAGGCACACATGAGCCCCAGGCTCCCCAGCTCCTAATGAGGATTTGCATTGTGACACAAAAGCTCAGGGGCAGCCAGAATTGATTTCCAGGTGAAGCAGCAAGGGTGCAAGTTCAGGAGCTGGCGGTGGCAAAGCGACATCAGCTTGCTGCTGGGACTGGGGCTGTGCTGGCTCTTAGAGCAAGCACGGAGTCCTGACCCTGTGTAGCTTGGTGTCGTGTCCTGCAGGACAATGACCACTTCTCCAAAGCAATGTCTCATGTTTCACTCAATCGCTAAGAACAGATTAGCCCAGGCCATGATTTGATGTGAAACTTAAGGATGGGAATACCAGTTTTGCTTAGGATGGTGTCCACGACAGATGGTGACAAAGCCATGGCCAGCCCTGCAACTGGGGTCAGAGATGCCATCCAAGCTCTTAGCTGGACACATCATCCTGGTGTATGTGGTCTCACCATCCTAGCAGGTACCTGACCCAAGTGCCAAACAGATAAGGACTCAGACAGATGTCAGGAAGAGTGAGACCAGCACAGTCACAACAGCAAGCTGGAAATTTTTTCCAGTGATTTCAAAGGCCAGTCACAGCAGAGTTGAAGCAATCCCCAAAACATCAAAGCCATGGACCTGCCTCTGTTTCTGGGGTAGAGAAACAAGAAACCCAGAGGGAAGACCTTGTCCATGAAAATTCATTGTGATAAAAATGACAAACACATGTTAAATTAAAATTAAACCAGCGCAACACATGTATATGAAATTCATTAATTTCAGATGGAGCCAATTAATTATGGGCAGGAATTATGCTCTTTGTTTTATCATATGCAAAATACCAACTGCTCTGCTCTTGGGACGCATAGCCTTGCCTTAGGATATTGTGAAATAGAGGCCTTTTCTGAGGACTTTTACCAAAAACAATGGCAACTCACTCATTTCTATGGGCACAGGCCAGTCTGCTGTGCACCTCCAGCAAGGTACACTCCCACCCATCCCTGAAGTGAGTGAAGGCTCATCCCGCTTCTAAGAAGGACTAAAATAACAAGGACAAGAACCTCACATTCAACAGATCAAATCCAGGGGATAGTCTTCAACATTATGGGTTTGATCTTGCTCTGACTGAAGACAATGGGATTTTGCCATTGACCTCAAAAAGGTCCTGTCACTGAAGCGGATTTATCCTTCAGACATAGTCATTACAATGTTGGGTTAATCTTCCAGGCTGGATGTATCTTAGAAAGCACTCTGGGATGCCACAGGATGAAAGGCACCGTATCAATGTGAAATATTAGTCATTGTTAATACTGGTGTTAATGGAGCCGGCTCTTGTTGAAGTCAGTGGGAGAAATGCCAGCAGCTTCACTAAATGCACCCCAAGACTATTATGATTATTGCTTATAACCTACTGACAAATGGGTTTGCTTAAGCTGTGGGAATCGACAGTAAAACAAACTGATATAGCCCAATGAAAAAAAAATAGCCTTTTCACTGCAATCATTCCTGGTGTGGACTTAAAAACTGGGTTTCATCTTCAAATCAATCCGTTAAAATACCCTAATAATTTGAAGGCCCAAGAAAAAGTCATTAAACCCAAAGAAAAGACATAATAGGAGGGGGATAAAAAAGCAGCCAGGAATTTCCTACAGTCTAGCCTGAGACAGGGTGAAGGCATCTTCCGAGGGGCCAAAGGCCTTCCACTGCCTTTGACACAACATCTGTGCAGACACACTCAGCTGCTTGGGAGGGACATGCTGCAATGAGCCTCTCTATTTCTGACACCTCTCCTGATGGAGAACCGATGCAGATAAGACACACAAAGGGAGCAGGACCATAGCCTACACAAACAGGTCTTGCACTTTAACAGACCAGACCAATTTGCACCAGCCAAGAAACCTTGTCCACGTGCAACCACCAAATTTCCTCCCTGCCTTGAGTTGATTAAAGGATGATGCTGGTGCCATTCACCAGGCAGTCAGCACAGCTCCCTAGGTCCTGCCTCCCAGCAGCCAAAAAGAGAAGGCATCTCTGTGAAGCTACCACCGCCTTACCACTGGTCAAAAAAACTCACTCGTATTTGGCTTCTGAAGCACAATGTGGCCATCACAGTCACAGCCTCTAAAGCCAGTTGGGCTGCAGAATAATGCTCCAATGCTCTGCCATCGTGGACCTTTAAAGCTGAGGGTGATATGTTCAAGGGCTATCGGCTGCGATGTTGCCTGTTCCTCACCACAGTCATTACTAAGCATCATCTTAAAAAAGTAAAAAAAAAAAAAAAAAAAAGGATCTACCCACTCATAGCCAGATTTTAGTATCCCTGCCTAGTTATATTGCTGCACACAGTATCTCAGTCCTCTAGGGGTTTCATTTAAGCAGGTTCCCTTATGGACTTGCTCATAAGGCAAGATATTACTTGACTTTGGTAAGTAGCTGTGCTGAACCTTTAAGCAGCTGTCGGTGTTTTTAATGACTACGAAAATGGTTCCAACGTGCACAAGGCCTGCCCCATGTCACAAATTTCACAGCTGGATGGGAGTTTGCCTAAACAGTGGATCTAGGGGTCAATTCAGGCCAACGAGGTTCACAGCATCAGTGTGAAAAAGAAAAGGATGTGCTCTTGTAGGAACATTTCTGGAGAACCTCAGCACTCAGACACCATTCTAGACACCTTAGGGGGGTTCCTCCAGTCAGATGTCTACAATGCAGGTAGACACATCGAACTCATCATCCTGCCACCTTTCGTAGTCATGGGGAGAAACTACATTGTCTTCAAGGGTACAAGTCATCTCATCCAAACACAGGCACCTCCATCAGGTCCAATGAATGGCACCTGAGAAGACCCTATTTTCTTCAAAGGGCTTTGCTGGGGTACAGGGGGAGCAGCTCAAGTATAGGTCTCCCTATAGGTCTCCCAAGCTACGTGATTAAGTCCTACCACCAGTGGCTACAAGGCCAAAATGAAAACACAGCACAAGCATAGACCTCTCCAGTGAAACTGGCTGACCTTGCTCCCTTCTCGCCATGGAAATAGCAAACAGAATATTTTCTTGTGATGTTCTGAGAGCTTTCACTCCAGGTCCAACCCCTTTGTTTGCAGTGATCACACTGAGAGTTTGACGACAAGCTTTGCTTGCTACATAGGACTCAAAACGTGCTGAGACGCCTGCCCACTAAAGGGTAAACACGTTTTCCTTTTTTCCAGGAGAGATGCCTCTCACAGAACAGGTGAAAAATTAGCCTGGCTGGGTCGGGTTTTTTCTACTTAATCCAAACTTGTTTACTCATCCCAAGAAACCAAAGAGCTTGAAATAACAAATGGAAGGGACTGAGACACCACAAGCGTTGGGTGCCCCATGAAACCCTATCCGTCTTTGATGTGTTTGCGTGGGTGGACGTGAGGGCAAAATGTAGCCCGAGATTTCTAAGTCAAACATAAAGCAAACGACCACTAGAAAAAAAAATAAAAGTGATATCAAAGCAGAGAAATTGAAAGTATTTTCCTTCTTCTGACATAATAATTATTCTAATGCCACATGTGGAATGAGAATAACAGGAGCAGCCTTAAGGCTCCTTTATTAGCAATATTATTCCGTAGAAGACTTTTCGGATCCCTTTAGCTCTTTCCCTGGGGCACATATCCCTGGTTCCTGCAAGCTGGCTTTGCATGGAGATATTAGATTAAATCTGCCAGCCATTTCATTTCATTTTTCCTTCCTTTCCATGACAGACGCTTTAAAATTCACATCACAGGTTGAGCAGACTCTGCAACCCGCTAACTAAATCATGTCCTTTTTGGTTTAGGAATCACTTGCGTCAACCGGGGCAAACACAAGACCTAAATAAATCATCTTTGGGGATGGGTGGAGTGACCGGACAAAGGCAGCCACAAACCCAAGAAAGATCTAAATAGTTGCTGGCATATTTTGCTTTTTTTTCCAGAGTTTGTATTTGCTTGAGGAACCAAGCTACGCATAGAAGGGGTATCGGCTTGCAGGACGGCATGTTGTCTTTTCCAACACACTGAGCCCAATCAGCAGCGGATAATGTCTCTGTGTTGATCCACTCCTCCTTTCTTGGCTCAGCCGTGGGAAAGCTTTAACATCACCCATGGACAGCCCTGTCTTATACCTCCCCAAGTCAAATCAGCTACTTTTGAGGGGATGCCGACTCATGGCTACAACCCCCAAGGTCCCCAAAGGGATAACGGAGGTCTCAGCACCGCCCGAGACTGGAAATCCTTAAGTCAAGGAAGAGTTTGGACCATCCCGCACCATTATTGAGGCCCCATTATTGAGCGTTACAGTCACACTTACATTGTGCAGCTTGTAGTAGAGCCCGCAGGCATTACAGACAGGATCACCGTTGGCATTTCTCCTCCACAGGGTGGTAGTGGTGGTCTGACAGTTCGCACAGGACGTGCCCGCCCTCCTGGCTGCAGACTGCAAGAAGGAGGGGGAGAGACAGGGGAAGGGAAGGAGAGGGAGAGAAAAGCACCCGTGTTAAAAAAAAAAGAAAAAGATGCAATCAGGAAAATTGCTGAGAAAGAAAACATCAACCCTGCAAGACTGACGCACATCGGCAGAGGCCTCCAGAAACTGGCTTGTGAGAACAAATAATAATTCTGAAAAAAATCCCCGAGGTACTTTAATCTCAAATTATATACGAACTGAATCAGGTGCCAAAGGGCATCCTAAAAGTGAGTGCTAAACCTCTGATAGAACTCATCAAAATTAGCAGCACTGGCACAGCCCGTTCCAGAGGGGAAAATATTATTTAAATGCCAACATGTCTTTCCATCTTAATTCTCTCAGACCCCCCAGGGGTCTAATTCTGCAGTCAGGGCCTGAACCAACAATTGCCGGAGTCAACGGCATGAGTCACGCCGGCTCCAGCGAGCACCCGGTGAGACCCGCGCTGAGCTTGGTGGGCAGCTGCTCACCGGGTCCGACCGCAAGCACAGCCCGGTCCCATAAATTCAGCTCAGCTTCAAAGGATACAGGCTCCAGATCGGAAATAACACTGTGGCAAAGAGCGAGAATCCCAACTTTTTAATTGCATCCTTTTACAGCCTAAACCTTCATGTTTATTTAACGATTGGTAATGAGCCTGAAAGAAGAATTTACCATTTCATAAAGGGGGAGGGACAAGAGAAAAGTCTACGTGTCAAGGTGTATAAAGAAGCTTTTTTGTTGGCTGCGATAATGATTTAGCAAAGCCAAATTTAGCAAAGTCGCTCCTCTTTCACATGCATGAATTCGTGCCTACCATTTAAAAACTGTAACTTCAGCAAACAAATTGTCCTTCTGCCACTGAAGGAGGAAAAGGAGTTTGCAGACTCCTATGTGAATGCGTATGCATGTTTGCCTGTGTGCAAGTGCCTACAGCTCCTAAAAAAAGACCTTTAGATCCCCGTCCTATCTCTTCTTCATCAATATGACACAGTCCCAGAGCTCTGATTTCATCCCGATGCGTTGCTTTCAATGGGACTGCTCATGTGCTTAAAGTTAAAACATGTGCTTAAGCGATTTGCCAGATCATAGCAATGCTTGGCACCTTGCAGAACTGAGCCTTTAATGCTCTCTTTTGTGCTCTTACTGTTTCAAATTTACCCCTCACCCCACACAGCCGCACATTGCAGCACATCCAACATTTAAAAAAAAATACCACATCTTTGGATACCGTACAACAAACCCAAAATGCAAACATGGACACTGGCACAGCACTAGCATTAATACCAACTCTTGTTAGGTCATGTTGCAATTTTAATCATAATTGAATGTGGCGTAGGTAGAGAGAGGACGGGTTGGTTTTGTTTTAGATAGAGTAGGAATTTTTTTGCTTAATTAGACAAAAAGGACTGTCTAAAATATAAATAATACAATGTCCATGAGCATTAGGAAGCATCACAGAGAGCCTGATCTGACAGCAAGGGGCCCTCACCGGCTGCCTGTGGGGACAGTTCCATTTTGCCTGACCATAAACCACACTGAAACGAGCCGATCTCAAGCCCGATGAGGCCTCTAGCTGACTTCTCCGTGCAGATGACATGCAGGAGCTGGGAACGGCACACGGGTCTTTGGTTGCAAAAATCCCAGTGCCGGCAGGAGAAGCTGAAGCATCCCACCACGAACGGCAGAGCCCCCAACAGATGTGCGCGCGCACACCTCGATCCTGTCCTCCTCTGGACCATGCCACAGCCCCAAATTTGGTTCCCATCAAAATCAACGGGTTAATACGCGTGCTTCAAATGCAGCATGGACACAACAGCTTGCAGAGCCGGGCTCTCATCGAGACCCGGGGGCCGAGTCTGCAGGTCTCTGCCCCTCCAGCTCCCACCGGCCGGCATGGGTGGCTCAGGAGCTGGATTGAGTCTCTCGGTGGCAGCTTTGCCCTTATCAGACCCAAAAATCAAGCACAAGGAAATTTCTAAAAACCAGTGATATTTGACTCAGCCCACACAGGGGAAACATCCCCTTTGAAGATATTTGGGGTTTCTACACAGCGCTCACCGTAATTTCTCTTACGGTAAGTGCATTTAAAAGACACGCCTGGTCACCACCTTGCTACCTTCAGACAAACTCTGACATTAAATAAACAAATAAATCACAACATCCACTATCTTCTCTAAAACCTTTTCCATCTGCCACGTTTCCCCTACAAAAATTCAGCATTGTTAGCTGAATATTTTACACTCTGTGCTTTTTCGGTCCCAGACTGTACCTTTCGTGCTGTACCAACTTATACCGGAGACACCGGCAGTGGGCAGGAAACAATGAATAATAACGCTATTGTAAAAGCTCCCAGCATTGGCATCCACTGACGCTGATCACCGACCTGAGCCTGACCATGTAAGTAATGGGATGACTAATAGGGTGCCCCATATCATCTGTAGGACCAGACCCCATGGCCCAATTGCATGTGAGCGAGGGCACAACTTCAGAAGCGCTGGCAGCGATGAGAAGGTGGAATTGAGGATGGTGCGGGAGGAACCAAGCACTGATAAAAATGCTTCATTAAAGAGGCATTTTCGGTGTCTGGATTTACATGGGGTACCCAGAAAGCTGCAAGCATCAGCTTCCTAAAAAAAGACTGCACGTGGATGGGTCTTCTGAGAAATTGGCTATAATCCTTCCTGGACACAGAAATGGAGAGCTCTGTATCCACATGGGCAGGGAAAGGAAGAAAATCCAAAGGTTTTATCTCAGCAACATCAGTGACGGGGCTGCCGCTGGCTTTGACAGGGACAGGAACGGTCTCCAAGGGGCTGTAGACCTTTTAAGCAGAGCGGTGGCGTGGTACCACCTGCCCGTTCCTGATGCCCCTGCCAACATCTCCAGATCTTCCACCTTCCCCACAAAGCTGACCTGTTTGAGCCCCCTCGACCGGCAAGGCTCCATCCATCTCCCCTAAAGGAAGCCCTTACAAAGACGCCCATTAAATTTAATAAGGCTTTGTCTGGGTTCTCAGCATCTAAGGATTTATTTGCCTTCTCTCTCCAACCCATCGGAGTCCTTTCATTAGTTTGAGCGTGCCTGGGATCAGAGCCTACAAAACCAGCCCAAGGTCACGCAGGAAACTCGCGGCAGAGGGAGAGGAGCACACGCTGGATCCCCACCCTGAGCCTCCACACACACTCCACCTTCCCCAGCCCGCTCGCTTTCACAAGTCAGGAAAGATGAAGTCAAGCCACGGCACACACACATCTGCATCCATGCACACGAAACGCAAACGCGGGCCCAGCTTTGGTGCCTTCTGATTTTTTTTTTTTTTTTTGAGGTTAGCAAGGGAAATAAATATAGAGGTAAACAGCGTTAGAAATGTTTCTCCTTTTTTTTTCCCAGGCAGTGCTGGAGAAAAAAAATATATAGAAAAACCAAAAGTTCCCATTTAGCAGAGGCCGTATTCAAAGAATGGGAACTTTTTTGTAACTTAAACTTTAACTAAAATGCCCAAGGTTGGAGCGATTATGCAAGACAAGGTCTCTCTCTACTTTTTTTCCTTCTTTCTCTCCCCCCCCCCCCCCAAGAATGATCTTTTACAATGTATTTATTTATATAGTTCATTTTACATGTGCCGGGCTGAGGGTGACTCGGGACATTCTTTTGTGGTTCCATCAGACACTTTTTGAAAGCTCTCCCCCCCTTTCCAGCCGCTTTCCTATTCTGCCTCCCCCTCCGCTTGTTTGGATATGCTCAAGCTCCTGTGTGTTTGGGCTGGGGAAACAGAGCTGTTGTTTAGGAGTTATCTCCAGGGCTCAGATATCCGGCAGCTTTTTCCTAGGAAGTTAACTTTACACATAAAGAGAGAACGAGGAAAAAAAAAATAAAAAAGAAAATGAGGTGTGTGTGTTTAAGACAGAAGGGCCGGGGGGAGGAGGAGAAGAGAACAAGAGAGCTGCTCAAAAAAAATTAAAAATCCCAGCCCGCACTTCCCTCCCTAGAAAGCTTTTCCTTTTTTCTAACAAGGCTATGAAAGATGAGGGAGACCAACATTTTCCTAGACGGGAAAGGCCCAGGGGAAGGCACAGAGAGGTTTCACCCGCAGGAAGTTTGGGGGTAGATGAGCAAATCTGCATCTTCCCCAAAACCCACATGGCCGGACAGAGCCGACACCGCTGCCCCTCACAGAATAACCCCTCCCGGGGCTGTATCCTGCAAACGCTTCCCAGCGCCTGTGGGAATAACACCGGTCCAATTTTACGGGCATCTCACGGGTGAGGAAGCTCAATCCGTGTCTAAGAGTTGCAGGACCAAGGCTGTGAGCACCTTCACGGGGAACACGAGGCCAATGAACCACCCCCTGCCTGCCTGCAGGATCCGGCCGTGCCGGGCACAAGCCTCACGCAACCAGCCGGATCCGTCCATCAGCTCAGAAACTCCGCGGAGAGGCGAGAGCCACTTTTCCTCTTCATTTTGAGCTGCCCCCAGGAGCCCGTCCACATCTTTAATCCTAACGAAACCAAACGTGCCTCGATTCGAAACATTCAATAACTTCCCAAGCAGGGAACATATTTTTTTTCCCCCCGCTTGGTATATTTTTTCCCCTTGTGGTTTGCCTGATTATTTGCCAAATACACTTCAACGCATTTATTAGCCATGCCCACAGCTTCCAGACCTTTTTGTGGCTTCCAGGGAAATTCGTAAATAGATCGCTGGGGATGCTGTAACGTATTGCGTGCACATAATACAGTTGTGAGGCTTGCAACTATTATTTTAAATATTTACCCGCGCTTTTCACTTTCCTCCAACTTCTGTGGTCCCGGGCACACGCTCCGCCTTGCACACTCACCACGCTTTGCCATCCCCTGCCTTGTGTCTTCGCTCACAGCGACTCAGAGGGGAATGACACAATTTGAGACCCACACGGCTCAGGTACAAATGACCACACCAGATTCAGCTGGCACCAGGAGCATCAGTCAAGCGCTTTGCAAGACCAACCGGTGCCCCAGTGGCACCAGCTACGGTGACCGGTACCCAGCTTGGGTCCCCACTCCACGACACCGACAGCCAAGGGGGATGGAGACACACTTGGGAAGGGGAGGACAGCAGTGTGGAGATCCCAGGAGAAATCCCGTTCTCCTGATAATCTCTTTGGTCACTAGGAAATGATTACTCTGCCCTTAGCCCCTGGAAAGAGCCACTGTCCCTGGGTCGCCATCCAGAAGCGCTGTGCAGAGGCATCTGCCCCATTGCAACCTGGGAGAAAACTCCGTTCTGGTTTGCAAGAAGCCCTGGATCTTGATTTTTTAACCTATTTTGCAGTTTGCAAGAGGACCAGACAACTGAGGCCCACAGCGGCTGGAAGCATCTCTCCGAGCTTCCCCTCCTCCCAGCCCTCTGATGCGGTGGGACCAGATATTGGAGCTGGCTGAGCTTCCCTGTCCATCCCGAGCTGCAGACAAGAAGCAAAAGTGGCAGAAGAGGGAAAAGAAAGAATAAAAAAGAAGGAGACTCACCAGCCTTCTCTTGGGCTTGATCAGGGGCCGGTTCTGCCCGTTCATTTTGTGATAGAGTCCACAGGCATTACACAAATAGTGCCCGGTGCCGTCTCTTCTCCACAGAGGGGTTGAGGTAGCCCCACAATTTACACACTCCCTGCCTTCTGGAAACAAGAGAGCACATAGTTCACTTAGGGAAAGCGGAGGTAAAAGGGGCTGAGGAAAGCCCCCCCAAAAAAACCCCACACACCCACCCCCCCCCGAGAGACCCAGCCATGCCAGACCCTGCCAGTCCTCTCCAAGCTCAGGATGTCCAAGCCAGGCTGAGTGACATCCCTGGCGCAGGCTGGGGAGACTCTGGTGGGGCCTGATCCTGTCCCCCTCACCAGCACCACCCTGAAGGCAGCATCAGGCCTGTGTCCCAGCAGCAGGGAAGAGGGATGGTGACAGTGACAACCTGAACCCCATGGTGGCTTGAGGGGCTCCCTGGGGAAGCTCTCACCCCTTCCGCAGGTCCCTCCTTTGGGGGGGGGGCTGACAATTCCCCCTCACCTCTGGATTAGGGGCTTCTACAGCCCTCCACACCCCATGTTGCTATATGGACCAGACAAACCTTGGCAGGCTTTGCAAGGAGCCTCCAACCCTCCCCCCCCAAGATGGATGGATACCAAATTTAAGTCCATGCCCCCCTTTCCTATGTGTATGAGGACCCCAGAGCCACTCCTTGAGCACTGCCCCAGCTCCCAGGGGTGTGCCTGAGCCTGGGGGGGGGCTCTTCCTTTGGCCTCAGGTCAAACCACATCAAGGACCCCCAAAATAATCACAGATCAACAACCAGAACACTTCCCCGGCCCCAGCCAATACACAACCACTCAGCCAATATCTGCTATCGATTAATTTGCAATTAAGGTTCCACCACCCAACTTGCTTGCACCCCGTCTGCAGCCTGACGGTCCGTCCCCGATATTTGGGATCCCAAACAGCCCTGAGCCTGCCTAAGCCCTGAGATTAAGGTCCTTCCCTCCTTCTTCGCCTCCTTTTTGGCACCTCTCTATCCTCTCCCCGGCTATTGGGAGGGTTCTTCCCTAGCCCACCTGCTCCCAGCTTGGTGGATGGAATTGGGGGGGGGTGCGGGCGTGCCTCGCAGCTACTTTCAGAGGGTTGAGTGTTTTTTTGTTGGGTGTTTGGTTTGTTGGGTGTTTTTTTTTTTTTTTTTTCTTGCACCTAATGACACTCCCAGCCCATCTGAGAGCAACAGAAGACCTCAGCCGGCCGGAGCAGAGCTAACTCAGCACAGAGCTGGCTCCCCGCTGCCCCAGCCCGCGCCGCGTTCGAGCAAGAGGCATCCGCGCCCTAACCACAAACGGCAACCGTTTTTCCAGAGCCTTTGCGCTAAACCCCTCTCCTCTCACCCCCCCAACAAAAAAAAAATTAAAAGACATTTGCAGCCGTTTCTCCCTCTTTCATCCTGCAAAAACACCCCCTCCCTCCTTTTCCTCCAGCACTAACCCCCTTTGTCTGCGAGCTTCCCAGCTTGCTAAAATCAACTTTAAAAAAAAAAAAGACAAAAAAAGAAAAAAAAAAATAGGTGTTGCTCCTGGGGTTGGTTTATCACGAACCGCAGATGTCTCTCTAGAAGGTAAAGTAACAGAAAGTGGCAAAAGGAAAACAAGAGGCGGGGTAGGGGTGAGTGGGGGTGGGCAAGACGGTTTGAAAATACCGCGCAGCCGGTGCCCCGGCGGGAGCTGCGGCTCGGCGGGCGCCGGGGCGGCCGGGGGAGCACAGCACCGCCCGGCTTGCACCGGGGCCGAGAACAAACCGGTCCCTACCCCGACACAGCGCCCGGTCCGTACCGGGGCCAGGCGGGGAGCCGCTCCCGTTAATACCCAGGTCGTTTTGTTCCCCTTTGGTTAAACGGGGCAGCCGCTCCGGGGCTGTTTGAGTCTCTGTCCCTCTCTTTTGTTTCACTCCATCTCTCTCTCTCCCCTGCTTTCATGTACAAAACATACAGGTCTGGGTTTTTTGTCACTCTAACCGCATCCGGACTCTATTAAAGTTCCTGGCGCTGGATAAACAATGCAACTGTCGCGTGCAGCAGTCTGAAAATAATTGGATTAGCTCAAACATATCAGCTAAATAGAGACAGTCCCTGCTCAGACAGACAGAGTAAATGTCACCCTGGAAAAACCCTGAAAACTGATCTCATTCATGCCAGGCAACCCTGCAGCAGCCTCCTCGGAAAAAAAAAAAATAGAGAGAAAAAAGAGAAAAAAAAAAAAAGAGTTTTGACTAATCGCCCTTTCCTCTGCACACACACACACCCAAACACACACCCCTCGGCTCACACACTACCCTTCGGTGCACACAAACGTCCGAGCCCGGAGCGTTCAGCCACCGGGAGCCGGAGCCGCGCAACCGCTCCCCCCCCCCCTCCCCTTCACCGGGTGCGCACAGCGCTGGGACCCCCCAGCTCCTCCCCGAGCGGTGCGGCCGGGGGGGGGTGTGTGTGTGTGTGTGTGCTTTTGGGGTCTTGCACTGGGGGTGGTCAAAGGCCCTGGCACGGAGCCGGATGAGGCTGGGGGTGGTCGAAGGCCCTGGCACGGAGCTGGATGGGGCTGGGGGCTGCGTGGGCGAGCTCCCCCCCACGGCCCCAGGGAAGAGCCTCCCCGCATCTCTGGACGCCGCATGGGAAGAGGCCCTGGGAAGAGCGAGGCGGAGGGCAGGCGGGGGAAGTTGGCCGGGATTTAGCACCATTATTAAAACACAGAGAGATACACTAATGCTGCGGTTCCCTCGGTTTCGCTTCCTCCTTAGGCGCCGCAGCTGAGCGCACCGTGGGCGCTTGGGGTGGCGGAGGGGGCCGGATCGCCCCCGGGGCGGGAGCCCTGCGGCAGCGGGGGGGTGGAGGGGAGGTTTGGGCTCCTGGGCCGCCGTGCCTGGGGTTGTACCCCCAGCCCGGGTTGGACAAGGGGGAGTTTAGTTACAAACCCAGCAGGGCGACCTGTGGGGAAGGTAAAGTGTGTGTCCCCCCGCCACGGGGGCTTCAGCCCCCGCTGCTTTCACGACAGGGATGCTTGTGCGCATCCCTCTGCGTGCGGAGAGGAAAGGGGGGCGCAGCCTTTCCCCTTTCGCCCCCCGCTTCCCCCCACAGCTTCCTCTCCCGCGCAACGGGGATGAAGAAGCCAAAAGCCCTACCTGTGCTTGACCGTGCTTTCGGTCGCGATTTACACCCGAACCCGGTAGGCGATCCTCCTAAGAGGCTACTGGGGGGAAAAAGTCCAGAGCCATATTCTGGGACATACGGTGGGTAGGTAGTGATGGGGTGATGAGCGGAGGAGGTGGCTCCTCCTAAAGAGGCCATGCTGCTCCGAGAGTGAGAGGACTCCAGCTTCATGGTATCGGCCAGGGACACCTGGTATTTGATGCATTCCTTCTCGTCCTGCCGGGTGGAGCCGGTGGAGCCGGGGGTGGAGATGGACGGATCCGGGGACACATCTTTAGGAGGGGTCGGTGGGAAGGTGAAAAGGTGCGGGCTGGAGTGGCCGGCGGATAAAGTGGAAGAGGAGGCGGGCGGGTAGACGGAAAGGGGTCCCGGTGAGCTGTGATGAATGGAGGTCTTGGAGAAAGGGCTGAGGTTCCAGGGGGAAGCGCTGTGGTGGCTGCTCAGCGCCTTGCTCCCGTCCAGCCAGGGCAGCGAGCCGTGCAGCAGCGGGGGGCGGCACACCTGGCTCCCTGCTCGGAGAAAGCACAGCGAAAGGCCGGTTACACTCCCTTTGCCACCCTGGCAAGCCCCCCGGGGGGGGGGGGGGGGGGGGGGCCGGGCTGTACCCCCCTCTCCCTCTTTCCCAAAGGGCTCAGCATGCGGGGGGAGCGAGCAAAATTACATCTGACGCAAATGCCCACTCCCCTTCAAAAATTAAAATTTAAAAGCTGCAATAGCCTGAGGTGGCAGCCCCGATCCTGCTCAGGACCGGGTCTCCGGGTCGGGACCCCCCCCCCAGCAGGGATGCCAGCCCTGGGACATGGAATTTGGCGAGCCCTGCTTCACGCTCTCCCTTTTCCAGACAATCCCACGCGGACTTTGAAGCGAAGATCCTGCGTGAAATTGCCAAGCCCCGACTGCAGAAATCTTTTCTTTTTTTTTTTTTTTTCTTAGCTGGAAAATAATTTCCCGAATGCAGCCGTGGGCTATAAACCCTGGGAATATTCTGGCCAAACGAAGAAGACCAGAAGATGCCCACAGACGTGATAATAACCTTTCCAACAGAGCTGCTAAACGCTGCAAACCGCCTAGATTGTCTTTTTTTCTTCCACGAGGCTGCACATAAATGTTAGACAGCTTTTTCGTGGCGATATGGCACACGCAGAGAGTACCAACTGTCTCAGAAGGAACTCTCCATCCCCTTCTTACGACAAGAGACCCTTCACTTGTATTTTAAAATTCAGACCTGGACTTTGCAAAAAAAAAAAAAACAAAAACGCTGGATTTACACGGTCAAACCTTGTTTTCTTTGGTTATAAATGCTCTTAAGGGATGGTACCTAATATTTTAAATTAATCTCTGCCCTTTGTCAAAAATATATACATATCTCCAAAGAATCAAATCTACCCAAATCCATAGCAACTTGAACACATCACGATAAGCTGAAAAGCACAGTTATTCAACTGGAGGAGAGCAAGTTTGTGCCTGCTAGTAAAGCCCTGGAAAGGTATTGACATCTAGAGAGCCTTAACCTCTGTAGGTATCGTGATACGTGTATAGAGACTGCTAAATATACAGAAGGAGAGATGCAAACACAGATCTATAGAGCCACAGAGAGTTAAAGAGCTGGTGCAGTGTGGACACGTATGTTTGCATGGGAGCTTGTGTGTGTCTAGAAAATCTCCAGGCTAGTTTTCATCGCACCAGACGTATGTGAACAATACTGAAAGTAACTGCTCGAAAGGAAGGGAAGGTGGGTTATACGAATAGAAAGGGTCAAGATTCATTATCTTCTCCAGGAAGTAGCATAGTAAATAATATTCAGGCTAGATCAGAGAGACCGCATTTCCACTTTCTGCTGATATATTGGAAAAAAGAAATGAAAAGAAAAGAAAGAAAGGACAAAGGCTGCTGATCCTTAGAAATAATTGTTTTAAAGGGACTAATAGCAGAACAATGCAGTTACTGAGGGGAGCCTAATGCAGACTCACACTCAACAAGTAGCTGAGGGCTGGGAGCAGCCCCCTGAACCCAGCTCGGCTCCATCTCCACTCGCTTGTCCCACTTTCTTCTCCTTGATTTTGGGGTGATTTCCACTGCAAACCTGGGGCTTTTTAGATTTTGCTACTACAGAGGTCACTGTCCGGCTTCACAAATCAGCATCTGCTTTTTTCCCCTCTTTTTTTTTATTTTTCCCTTTTCCCTATTTTTTAACCACACAGGTGAACTCCAGCTATAGATACTGGATCACTCCGATTCTTCATAAAAAGATGGCACCAAAACACTCATCCCCCCGCAGACCTGGGCCGCATCGGCCCCAGGTATTTCACCTCCTCTCTAAAAGCTGTGACCCGGGGACAAAATTCACATTGTGGATCACGACCTTCCTGCAGGACCCATAGGAAAACACAGCAGGTCCGATACCTAATTACACCACGGGATTTCTTTCTTTTTTTTTTCTTTTTTTCTTTCTTTCTTTCTCATTTTTAACACACGCCGTGGTGCGGCCCTGGATGCATGTGCAAAACTTTCGACCCAAGCCTAACAAGCTCACCAAGTGCGAATGAAATAGCCCAAGCGTGAGGACAGCAGGGTCATTTTCACACCCCTGCTCTCCAGCTTGCTTTTCTTCTCCAGAGCAGCTTAATCGTGCAAAAACTACACACCGTATGAAAACCCTAACTGTTAACCTAATTAAAGAGAGGGAGGGAAACCAAAGCGAAAGAGGGAAGGAAAGAGGAAGAAAACAAGAGAAAGATGAAAGGGAAAGAAAGAGAAAGAAGGTGAGCGAGAGAGGGGCGGAAAGGGAGAGAGGATAGAGAGGGGAGAGAGATAAGAGAGGAAAGAAAGAGAGCAAGAGAAAGAGAGAAAGAAGTATAAAGAAAGAAAGATACAGAGAAAGAAAGAAAGAAAGAAATAGAGAAAGAAAGACAGAAAGGCAGGAGGCCTGGATTTTGATTTATTTCCAATAAGCCAACCCCAAAATCCACCCGTGATGTGGTCTCGCCGCCGGCAGGAGAGCTGCCGGGGTCTGCCCGACGGCAGCCGGGCCGGCGGGACTCGGGGCAGCACGGAGCCGCCGGGGCCGGGACAGGGGCCGGGACCGAGACCGCCCCGTGGGAGCCGGGGTCTCGGTGGGCGCACTCACCGTGGTGGGCCGTGGGGTATCTCTGCACGGTGGCTCTCACGGAGTTGCCGTAATACGGAGGGACGGGGTTGCCTTGTCCGTCGATATTAAAAAGTACATCCACTTCCTCGGCGAGAGGATACTGCGTGGGGTCCATGTAGGTATGGCCAAGCGTGGGGTGGTGCGAGTCCGGGTGCTGCCCATTGAGCACGGCCGGGTGGTGGTGGCTCACCCACCGCGGCTGGTCCGTGGAGACCTCCATCTTCCGCGCTCGCTGCTCCGCCGCTGCCTTTCCTCCTCCTCCTCCTCCTCCTCAGCAAGGCGCGGAGGGCTTGAGATAGGAGGGGGAGACGGTGCTGGAGTTATGCGGGGGGTGGGGGGGGGAAGTGCTCGGCGAGTTTGGGGATTTTTCTGGTTAGGTTTGGTTTAAAGAGGAGGGAGGGGGGTTATGGTGATAAACGATCGATTCCAAAAAAAAAAAAAAAAAAAAAAAAAGGAGAGGAAAAAAGGGAAAAAAAAGAATATAATAAAAAAGGGGAAAAAAAGGGAAAACAAACAAACTCAGGGAAAAAAAATCTCTGCGAAGTGAGATCCCCTCGGTATCTTCCGCTCTTTTGCAGATGTTTCTCTTCTTTGATCACCTGTAACGAGAAAGAGGAAAGGGAAGGAGCAGAGAGAGAGAGAGGCAGAGAGAGAAACGTGCTTGAGAAGTTCTGAACTTTAGCACCTGACTTTTTAGGCAGGAGAAAACCCATCCCATCCCTCGGCAGCCATCCCTGGGAAGCGCCTGCTCTGCCCTGGACCCACCTCTCCCCAAGCGCCTCTTTCTCTTTCGCTCTCTCCTCTCCCGGCTCGGAGCGGAGCCGAGCAGCTCTAACCGCGCTCCTGCCGCCTCAGCTCTTACTCTTGCTTTTTTTTTTGTTTTGTTTTGTTTTGTTTTCGGCTTTTTTTCCGTGTCCTAGCGGTTGTTTGTTTATTTGTTTATTTGCTCAATTTGCACCTGAGAAGCTCCAGTGGCTTAAGCCGGTGAGAACTTGTGCCATTCGCGGCTCTGCAGCCTAGAGTCACTTTGATTGCTCATTAATTATTATGCAACCGAGAAAGGGGGGGAGAGGGGGAAAAGAGAAGGGGGGGGGGGAATCGAGGAGTGGGGTAAAGCGATGGAGAAGAGGGTGGGGGTGAAGGGAAGGAGCGAGGGGAAAAGGAGGGAGGGGAGAGGGGGGGGGGAAAAAAGCGCGACAAGTTGCTAAAGAAATTCCGCACAAACCTTGGTGGAGAAGCAGTAAGTGACCCAGGAGGGATGAAGCTGAAAGTGCTTGATCAGATCAGATTGTGCTCGCTCGCTGGCCCTATTTTTTTTCCCTATTTTTTTCCTCCCTCTCTCTTCCCCCCCCCCCCTTTTTTTTTTTTTTTTTTTTTTTTTTACAGGGAAGGCATTCTTTCTGAAAGGAGCAGGATGGCGCCAGCCGGCTCAGTGCTTACAGACAGCTGTGGCGAGACGCAACTTAAGGAGGTTCCAGTGTCATAAGCCCGGGGGAGGCGGAGCCTGTCCCCGCCTGAGGAGGGGACCGGCGGGGCGCACCGGCCGCCTCCGCGCTGCCCCCGCCGCGCACCCGCGGGAACCCCCTTTTACCAACTTCTTTTAACACCCCCCCCCCCCCTTTTTTTTTTTTTTTTTTAATTCTCCCTTTTTTAAGGGGGAAAATAAGTTTTCCCGCTGGCCGGGAAACTCTGCGAGTGGCCGCTCCGGGAGGTGGTGCGCGGAGGAGGCCGGTTCGGCTCTCCTGCCGACACCCCGGGGGGGGGTGCGAGGAGGGACCGGAGCCCCCGGGAGCGGGACCGGGCCGAGCCGGGGACGTGCCGGCAGGTGCAGGACCTCCGGGGGGCTGGCCACCTGAAAGCAAGCTGCCTCTCCTCCTACACCGGCGGGTTTAGAGCGGCTCCGTCGCGGAAAGGATTTAGATTCTATTTTTCTTAAGGATACAAGCGCAGAGAAACGGCCGCGTTTGGAAGTAATACGCTTTTGGGGTTAGTTAGGGCGGGTTTTTTCCCCTCCCGGTTCCACTGGAGATCCCGGCGGGGCTCAAGTAGAGACGGGGAGGTAGCGCGGGGCTCAGGGCCGGGGGAGAGGGAGGCGCCCCGTCCGAGGTGGGGCTGCGGGAGGGGACCCGGCCCCGGCCCCGGCCCCGGCCCCCCGCGGGCTCCGCGCCCGCAGCGCCGCCCGCCGCCCAGCGGGGGCCGCCGCCGCCGCGCCCGCAGCCAATGGGGGGCGAGCAGGAACCGGGGCGCCGGCCCCGGGAGGCGCTGATTGGCTGCTCGCCCGCGCCCCGCCGGCCGGCCCGGCCGCTGCGTTGAGCCAGGGCATCCCCTAGCGGCCCCGCCGGCACCGCCGCGCCGCGCGGCCCGGCCCGGCCCGGCCACGGCCACGGCACGGGCACGGCACGGGCATGGCCACGGCCACGGCCACGGCACGGCCCGGCCCGGCCACGGCCTCTCCCGCCCAGCGGGGCACCGGCCAAGGGATAACCTCGGGACCGGGGGACTGGCGGAGGGGGAGGGGGGAGGGTGAGAAGGGAGAGGAACACAGGAAAGACGGAAAGACAAAAGACGCAGAGAGAAAGGAAAGACGGGCAGAAAGAAAGACAGGGAGAAAAGGGAAAAAAGGAAAAGGAGAGAAAAAATAAAGAAAAAAAGAAAAGAGAAAAGAAAAGAAAAAAGAAAAGAGAAAAGAAAAGAAAAAAGAAAAGAGAAAAGAAAAAAAGAAAAAAAGAAAAAAGAAAAAAGAAAAGAAAAGACAAGAAAAGAGAAAAGAAAAAAGAAAAGAAAAGAAAAGAAAAGAAAAGAAAAGAGAGAAAAAAGAAAAAAAAGAAGGGGGAGGGGAAAAAAAGAAAAAAGAAAAAATAGGGGGGAAAGGAAAAAAAGAATAATAAAAAAAAAGAACTAGGAAAAGTCACTTACAGGCTGCCTTTGCGCGCTGTCTCTCCGCACGCCGGCAAGAGAGCGTCTAACCCCGGTGCGGGAGGAAGCGCCTCTCAGGAGTTTTTATACAGGGGGGGTCTAATTAAAAACCGGGGCTCCGCAGCGGCGGCCGCGCTGCGCCGTGGCCGTTGCCCCCGCCGGGTGCCGCCGGGGCGGTCTCCGGTCTCCTCCGGGGCCAGCGCCGTTCCCCGCGGCGGCGGCGGCGGCAGCGCCGGGCTGGGCTCAGCCTGCAGCCTGGAAATGCCTCCCCGGCCGATCCGCTCCTCGACGGACGGAGGAGCTGAGCCTCCGGACGGATGCTCCGGGTCCCTGCGCCCACCTTAAGCCCGGTTTTAAGCCCACGGTGCGGCCCATCCGCCGTTGGGCGTGGGGACAGAGGAGCACCGCTGAGGTTTCACGGTTTCTCGGTGGGGATGCACCGCGGGGGTGCACACATATATATTTATTTTATTTAAAATAAGCCTTCTGGGGTAGGTATAAAAGCCGGGGAACCAGCCGTACGTCGGGGTCGGTGCAGCCCAGCCGGGGGGGAAACGGGGAAACGCGCCCGGTTGGGATCGCCGGGGGGGGTGGACAAGCCGGGATG